>NW_027139273.1:137542-435042 GCF_035084215.1 Heptranchias perlo
TAATTGGAGTGGGAGGAGGCTCGAGTGGAAACTAATCACTGACATAGACCAGGTCGGGCCTGTGACTTGTTCCTGTGCTGGAGATTATATCTAACTCTTTGTAATATCTCTCGACTCACTCTCTCTCTCACTCCCCTCTCTCTCGCTCTCTGTACCACTCTCTTTCATTTTCACTCCCACTCTCTCAGTATTGGCCAACTCTCACTCTCCCTTCAGTCTCTCTCTGTCTCCTCTCTCCTTCCTTCTCCTCTTCTCTGCCTCTCTATTGCTGTTTTCTCTCTCTGCTGTTTCTGACTGCCCATCTCTGTCAAACCTCTTTAAAATTCTTCATATTAAAAAAATTTTTTGGGCAATTGAATTCATGGTCAAGTGTGGAATATATCGATACAATAAGATGGCAGCATGTCTCTCCCTCTCTCTCTCTGTTTGTCTCTCACTCTCTGCCTCTCTCTGCCTCTCTCTGTCTCTCTCTCTCTCCGTCTCTCTGTCTCTCTGTCTCTCTCTCTGTCTCTCTCTCCGTCTCTCTGCCTCTCTCTCTGTCTCTCTCTCTGATTCTCTGTCTCTCTCTGTCTCTCTGCCTCTCTCTCCCTGTCTCTCTCTCTCCGTCTGTCTGTCTCTCTCTCTCTGTCTCCGTCTCTCTGTCTCTCTCTCTCTCTCACTCCTGCCTCTCTCTTTTTCTCTGCCTCTCTCTCTCCGTCTCTCTCTCTCTCTCTCTGTCTCTCTCTCTCTCACTCCTGCCTCTCTCTCTCTGCCTCTCTCTTTTTCTCTGCCTCTCTCTCTCTCCCTCTCTCTCTCTATCTCTCCACCTCTCTCTCTCTGCCTCTGGCTCTTTCTCTCCATCTGTGCTTCTCTGTTTGTCCCTCTCTCCCCTCTTCTTTCCCTTTCTTCACCTCCCTCACCTCCTCTCTCACCCATCCTCTCTCTCTCTCCTTTCTTTCTCCTCTCTCTCTCTATCTCTCACTCCATCTTTCCACCCACCGTTATCACCAATAGTAATTACTACACCATTGTCTCTCTCTCTCTCATTTCCTCTGCTCCCTTTTCTTGCTCCTAGTCCTGGTCCCCCCTCATTCCCCCTCCCACCCCGTCACCCCCTCATGCCCCGGTCTCCCCCTCATGCCTCCGTCTCCCCCTCGTGCCCCCCATCTCCCCCTCGTGCCCCCGTCTCCCCCTCAACCCCCGTCTCCCCCTCATACCCTCGTCTCCCCCTCGTGCCCCCCATCTCCCCCTCATGCCCCCGTCTCCCCCTCGTGCCCCCGTCTCCCCCTCGTGCCCCCCGTCTCCCCCTCGTGCCCCCGTCTCCCCCTCGTGCCCCCCGTCTCCCCCTCGTGCCCCCGTCTCCCCCTCAACCCCCGTCTCCCCCTCGTGCCCCCGTCTCCCCCTCAACCCCCGTCTCCCCCTCATACCCCCGTCTCCCCCTCGTACCCCCGTCTCCTCTCGTACCCCCCGTCTCCCCCTCGTCTCCCCCTCATGCCCCCTCGTCTCCCCCTCGTGCCCCCCAATCTCCCCCTCATGCCCCCCCATCTCCCCCTCATGCCCCCCGTCTCCCCCTCGTGCCCCCCGTCTCCCCCTCGTGCCCCCCGTCTCCCCCTCTTGCCCCCCGTCTCCCCCTCGTACCCCCCATCTCCCCCTCGTACCCCCATCTCCCCCTCGTGCCCCCCGTCTCCCCCTCGTACCCCCGTCTCCCCCTCATACCCCCGTCTCCCCCTCGTACCCCCGTCTCCCCTCGTACCCCCCGTCTCCCCCTCATCTCCCCCTCGTGCCCCCGTCTCCCCCTCATGCCCCCCGTCTCCCTTTCGTACCCACACCCCGTCTCCCCCTCGTCTCCCCCTCATGCCCCCTCGTCTCCCCCTCGTGCCCCCCCGTCTCCCCCTCGTGCCCCCCGTCTCCCCCTCGTGCCCCCCGTCTCCCCCTCGTGCCCCCCGTCTCCCCCTCGTGCCCCCCGTCTCCCCCTCGTGCCTCCCCCGGCTCCCCCCCATGCCCCTTTCCCATCTCAGCACCCACCTCTTGGTACGTGTGCCTGTATCTCCCGCTCAGTGAAGGGGCCTTGCTCTCTGTCTCTCTGTCTGTTGCTCACAGGCTGCCTGCTCACGTGCCCAGTCTACAAGTGCTGATTGCATGCCGGAGATATTTCAAACTGTTTAAAAATGTGACTCTCTTTCAAATAAACATCTCAAGCCACGATTCTTTCTTTGATTTGTTCTGCCGTTGGGATTGTGGCCTCTCACAGGCCCGTCCTGCTCCCCCCGCCCCCCCGCCTCGAGTGGCTCCAGCACCCCTGAAGCAATGATGTAAGAGGCTGCTCCCTGTGAGGAGCTGGAGGGGTGGGAGACACACAGGAGCACCGGCCGATCTGTGGGCCCGGCCCAGCTCACAGGCAGGGTGGAGTCAGCTCGTGTGCCTGTTTCCATGACGCTGATGCAGTTACTGGGAGTGTTGCTTTGTTCCCAATATGGATCGAACCCTCCAGCAAGATCAAGGAGCCACAGCAACAAGTTTAGAGAATAAATTATTCACTGGGACTTCACTCAGTGCAACACGGAGCAAATAAGTGAGTCTCACCCTGCCTGTGATGGTCAGAACCTGAACAGGGCCTTTGGTGGGGCTCAGCCTGTGTAACACGACAAGCAACCCCCTCCCCAAATCCAGCCCCAGGCCCGGGCCCCACTCCCCTCCTCTACACTGTAGCTGGGGCAACCAACAGACCAACCGACTGACAGCTTGGCTCTCCGAGGCCTGGCACAGGTTCGGGGTTGCCAACCCTCCAGGATTGTCCTGGAGTCTCCAAGAATAGAAGATTAATCTCCTGGATATTGTTGTCAGCAAATCTGGGAGACAAATCACAGGGCCATCAATGAACTGTGTCTTTATCTCATTTCCTTTGAACGTTTTTGTTTGTTATTTATAAAAATATCAGAAATGGAGAAAAGGCTGTTTGATTGACAGTCAGCAATCATCCAATGGACAATCAACAGTCTGCTCCCTCTCCGATTGGCTGGAGAAGGCAGTGCCCGGTGAGGTTGGGTGTGTCAGGCAACCAATGGCAATGAGGGAATGGGGGTGTGAGGTCATCTGATCAAATCTCCCGGAATCTGTCCAAACAGAGTTGGCAACGTCAATAAACCCTCGGACTGTGCGATTGGCTCACGGTGATTCATCACTCAGAGATGCTCAATCCAGCATTTTACAGCCGGCCCTTCGAAACTCCATCTTCCATTGTGTGATTATATAATATATACAGAGTGCGACACCGGAACCACACCTTGTCTCACACAATATACAACACAATCATACAATCTTCAATGGTTATAGCACAGAAGGAGGCCATTCAGCCCATCGAGCCTGTGCAGGATCTTTGTAAGAGCAATCCAGTTAGTCCCACTCCCTCGCCCTTTCCCCGTAGCCCTGCAAACTTTTTCCTTTCAAGTACTTATCCAGTTCCCTTTTGAAGGCCATGATTGAATCTGCCTCCACCACCCCCTCGGGCAGTGCATTCCAGATCCTAACCACTCGCTGGGTAAAAAGGTTTTTGCCAATCACCTTAAACCTATGCCCTCTGGTTCTTGACCCCTCCACCAATGGGAACAGTTTCTCTCTATCTACTGTCTGGACCCTTCATGATTTTGAACACCTCGATCAAATCTCCTCTCAACCGTCTCTGTTCCAAGGAGAACAACCCCAGCTTCTCCAGCCTATCCACGTAACTAAAGTCCCTCATCCCTGGAATCATTCTAGTAAATCTCTTCTGCACCCTCTCTAAGGCCTTCACATCTTTCCTAAAGTGCGGTGCCCAGAACTGGACACAATACTCCAGTTGTGGCCGAACCAGTGTTTTATAAAGGTTCATCATGACTTCCTTGTTTTTGTACTCTATGCCTCTATTTATAAAGCCCAGGATCCCGTATGCTTTTTTAACACTTTCTCAACCTACCCTGCCACCTTCAATGATTTGTGTACATATACCCCCAGATCTCTCTGCTCCTGTACCCCTTTTAGAGTTGTGCCCTCTAGTTTATTTTGCCTCTCCTCGTTCTCCCTACCGAAATGTATCACTTTGCATTTTTCTGCCTTAAATTTCATCTGTCACGTGTCCGCCCATTCCACCAGCCTGTCTATATCCTTTTGAAGTCTATCACTATCCTCCTCACTGTTCATTACACTTCCAAGTTTTGTGTCATCTGTAAATTTTGAAATTGTGCCCTGTGCACCCAAGTCCAAGTCATTAATATATATCAAGAAAAGCAGTGGTCCCAGCACTGACCCCTGGGGAACACCACTGTACACCTCCCTCCAGTCCGAAAAACAACCATTCACCACTACTCTCTGTTTCCTGTCCCTTAGTCAATTCTGTATCCATGTTGCTACTGCCCCCTTTATTCCATGGTCCGCAATCTTGATGATAAGCCGACCGTGCAGCACTTTATCAAACACCTTTTGAAAGTTCATATACACCACATCAACTGCACTGCCCTCATCTACCCTCTGTGTTACCTCATCAAAAAACTCTATATCAGGTTAGTTAAACACGATTTGCCTTTAACAAATCCGTGCTGGCTTTCCCTAATCAATCCACACTCGTCTAAGTGACTGTTAATTCTGTCCTGGATTATCGTTTTTAAAAGTTTCCCCCACACTGAGGTTAAACTGACTGGCCTGTAGTTGCTGGGTTTATCTTTACACCCTTTTTTGAACAAGGGTGTAATATTTGCAATTCTCCAGTCCTCTGGCACCACCCCTGTATCTAAGGATGTTTGGAAGATTATGGCCAGTACCTCCGCAATTTCCACCCTTCCCTCAGCAACCTAGGATGCATCCCATCCGGACCGGGTGACTTATCTACTTTAAGTACAGCTCGCCTTTCTAGTACCTCCTCGTCATCAATTTTTAGCCCATCCAGTATCTCAATTATAACTTCCTTTACTGAGACTCTGGCAGCATCTTCTTCCTTGGTAAAGACAGATGCAAAGTACTCATTTAGTACCTCAGCCATCCCCTCTGCCTCCATGCGTAGATCTCCTTTTTGGTCCCTGATCAGCCCCACCCCTCCTCTTACTACCCATTTACTGTTTGCATGCCTATAGAATACTTTTGGATTCCCTTTTACGTTGGCCGCCAGTCTATTCTCATACTCTCTCTTTGTCCCTCTTATTTGCTTTTTCACTTCCCCTCTGAACTTTCTATATTCTGCCTGGTTCTCACTTGTGTTATCAACCTGACATCTGTCATACGCCCCTTTTTCCCGTTTCCTCTTACTCTCTATCTCTTTTGTCATCCAGGGAGCTCTGGCTTTAGTTGCCCTCCCTTTCCCCCTTGTGGGAATGTACCTAGACTGTACCTGAACCATCTCCTCCTTAAAGGCTGCCCACTGTTCAATTACAGTTTTGCCTGCCAATCTTTGATTCCAATTTACCCGGGCCAGACCACAGTGAAATCACCAACCTATAAGACACAGCACCAGACTCAAATCAACACCACAGTGAAATCAGCACTCACTAAAATCACTAACTAAAATCAAATCAGCACAGTACTTAAACCAGTACCCTGCTAACATCAGCACACTAATAATATCAGAATCCTGTAAATTCAGCACCTCACTAAAATCAGCACTCCAATGAAATTATAACCCCACTAAAACCAGCTCCCCCTAAAATCAATACTCCATTGAAATCAGTGCCCGACTGAACTCAGCTTCACAGAAAACCAGCACCACAGTAAAATCAGCAGCATAGTCAAATCACCAACTCACAAAACACAGCACCAGACTTAAATCAACATCACAGTGAAATCAGCAACCACTAAAATCAGCAGCCCACTGAAATCAGCACCATGCTGAAAACTGCACTCCACCAAATCAGCACCATTAAATCAACACCTCACTGCAATCTGCACCCCACTGAAATCAGTATCGCACTAAAATTGGCACCACAATGAATTCAGCACCCACTAATATCTGTACCCCACTGATATCATAGAGAGTCATAGAGTCATAGGGCTCGAATTTAGCAGGCCTGCGGGTTCCCAGCGGGTGGTCCTCCGGGAGCGTCGAAAACGCGAACGGCGAAATTAGTGGGTTGCCCACGCGATCGTAGCAGGCAATCCAATAATAGGATCCAATTACCTGCTCCTCCGGGGTCCACGGCGCTGGCCTGCGCGTCGGGCGGGCTGCGCATGCGCAGTACGATCTGTCAGCTGGAGGCTCTCGAGTTAAAGGGGCAGTCCTCCACTGACAGATGCTGCAACCAATGGGACAAATTGCAGCATGGAGCAGCCCAGGGGGAAGGCTGCTCCCAGTTTAATGATGCCTCACCCCAGATATCAATACATGGGGTGAGGAGGAGGGGGAGGACAGAGATCTTCCCCCCGGCGGGCGGGTGGAAGCGGCCTGCCTCTGCCACCAAGAAGGCCTGGCTCGAGGTGGCAGAGGGGGTCACCTGCGCCACCAACATATCGCCCACCTGCATACAGTGCAGGAGGCGCTGCAATGACCGCAGTAGGTCAGCCACAGTGAGAACACAAAGTCTTTCCCCTACACTCCGTCTGCCACAACACTGCCCCCACCCCAAATCTCCTTCGGCACCGCCAACACTATTCTGTCACATCACCCTTCATGCCCACTCATACCCCATCCTCATCTTACCTCCACCTACTCACCTCGCCAGTACTCATCCTGCCACTAACATGCGACCCAATCCTCATACAATCTCATGGCTCCATCCCATACTCACCCTCTCGTGCATCTCCCTCACGGCCAGCCTCACTCAACCTGCCACCACCTGTGCTGCAGCCACAGGGCATGCATCACATATGTGCAGTAGGCAGGGTAAGGCAAACGTCTCGTCAGCATGAAGGGGGTGCACAAGGGTGTCTGAGGGTTTGTCATGGGTGTTACCCATATTGAATTTCAGAGCCACAAACAGCACACATTATATTGACACCACCACTGCCATGTCTCCGCGAATCCTGTCCATTGTGTCCAATAATGCCCGCTCCTGGGTATCACTATGAGGACCCACCACTGATGCCACCCATCGTGTTACTGCAGAGTAGGTGCAGGTGTATTTGCAGGGCTCGTCCGCGCAGACGACTGAGAGACATCGGCAGTGTTGCCGGCTGCACCCTGGAAGGATGCGGAGGAGAAGGTGTGGAGGGCAGTGGTGACTTTGACAGCGACAGGTAAGCAGTTGGTGCTGGGGCCAGCCAGGAGCAGCTCGGCATGAAAGAGCCTGCAGATCTCCACGACTACATGTCGAGCGAATCTGCGCCTCCCTGTGCACTGCTGCTGGGAGAGGTCCGGGGAGCTGCGCCTCGGTCTGTGGACCCTGTGGCGAGGGTAGTGCCCTCTGCGACGCGTCTCTCTCTGCGGTAGCCCTCCCTCCTGCTGTGCAGGTGGGCGTGCAACCACACCGTGTTGGGGGGATCCACGTCTCTGCGGCGGACGGCGTGGACTGCGAGGCTGCTGGTGGTGGTCATGCTCTTCGTCCTCCGAGGGTGTCCACACACCACCCAACTGGCAGGTGTTGGTCTGAGGGGTTGTGCAGGGTAGGTGGGTGGGTCCTCGGACTGGGGCTGCGGTTTCGTGTCGGTCTGTCCTCTGGCTTGGCCGGGGGGTGGTGGGGGCAGGGGTTGCCCTATGTGACGCGGTGGCCTCCTGCGTGGGTGAGGGCTCTCCCCCGTGGAGCGCACCTTGGCACCTGCCACAGGCTGCTGGCTGCAACACGCCTGGTTGGAGAGAGACTGTTTCCCCCAGTGTGGGAAACTGACTGCTTTGAACCTAAAATCCCACACTTCCTCTTTTGACAGCTGCTTCAGCTCATTAACTGACCACAACGAGCAAGTTAAGTGCTCTCAAGTGGAACCCCGCTGGCTTTAATTGCCTGCGGGATTCCCACCAGCGGGGCTTGCGCGCGCAGCCCCGCACGTCAGCGCGGTACCCGGAAGTGGCCGGGATTTCGTCCGAATCCGGTCACGTGATCGGAGATCGGGATTTTCGGGGCCCCCCCGCTGGAAACCCGCAGGTAACCCGACCCTAAAATCGAGCCCACAGAGTTATACAGCACGGATAGAGGCCCTTCAGCCCATCGTGTCCGCGCCGGCCATCAAGCCCTGTCTACTCGAATCCCATATTCCAGCATTTGGTCCGTAGCCTTGTATGCTATGGCATTTCAAGTGCTCATCCAAATGCTTCTTGAATGTTCTGAGGGTTCCTGCCTCCACAACCCTTTCAGGCAGTGAGTTCCAGACTCCAACCATCCTCTGGGTGAAAAAGTTCTTTCTCAAATCCCCTCTAAACCTCCCACCTTTTACCTTGAATCTATGCCCCCTTGTTATAGAACCCTCAACGAAGGGAAAAAGCTCCTTAGTATCCATCCTATCTGTGCCCCTCATAATTTTGTACACCTCAATCATGTCCCCCCTCAGCCTCCTCTGCTCCAAGGAAAACAAACCCAATCTTCCCAGTCTCTCTTCACCACATGAAATCATCAGCCTACTATAATCAGCATCCAGCTAAAATCTGCATCCTGCTAAAATGAGCACTCCACCAAAATCATCACACTACTAAAATCAGCATCCCACCAAAATCAGCAACCTACTACAATCTGAACCCCACTGAAATCAGCAACTCACAGAAATCATTAACCCACAAAAATCAGTATCTCACTCAAATCAGCACCCCACTAAAATCAGCTTCTTGCTAAAAACAGTATCACACTGAAATTAACACTCCACAGCAATCTGTACCCCACTGGAATCAGTGCACCCTGCGAAAATCACCACCCCACTGAAATCAGCACCCCACTGGAATCAGCACCACGCTAAAATCATCATCCCACTGAAATCAACTCCCCATCGAAATCAGGATCTGACTGAAATCAGTATCCTACTGAAATCAGCACTCCAATGAAATCAGCACTCTACTGAAATCAGCACCCCACGTAAAACTGCACCCAGCTACAATCAGCACAACACTGCAATCAGTACTACACAAAATCAGCTGCCTGCTCAAATCAGCATCACACAAAAATCACACAATACGGAAATCAGCATCCCACTCAAATCAGCATCACTCAAATCAGCACTCCACTGAAATCAGAATCGCATTGAAATTAGCGCCATGTTAAATTCAGACACCCACTGAAATCAGCACCTCACTAAAATCGTCACCTCACTAAAATCATCACCTCACTAAAATCATCACCTCACTAAAATGAGCACTCCACTACAATCTACACCTGACTTAAATCAGCACCCAGCTAAAATCAGCAGGCTACTGAAATAGGAACTCCATTGAAAACAGCACCCTAAACTAAGCACTCCACTGGAATCAGCAACCCATTAAAATCAACACCCCACTGAATTCAGCAGCATTCTAAATTCAGCACCTTACTGAAATCAGCACTCCGCTAAAATCATCACACCACTGAATTCATCACATCATTAAAATTCACACCCCGCTGAATTAAGCAACCTGCTGAATTCAGCACCTCCATAATATCACGATCCACTAAATTCAGCACCTCACTGAAATCAGCACCACATTAATTCATCACCACACTGAAATCAGAACACCACTGAAATCAGCAACACACTCAAATCAACAACTCACTGAAATCAGCGCTGCACTGAAATCAGCACCCTGCTAAAATCAGCACCCTACTGAAATTAGTGCACCAATAAAATAAGCACCCAAGTGGAATCAGTTCCCCACTGCAAACTGCACCATACCAAAATCAGCAAATCACTGAAATCGTCAACTCGCTAACATCAGCAACTTACTAAAATTAGCACTTCACTAAAATCAACAACTCTCTCGAATCAAAGTGAAATCAGAAAGACAATTTAATCAACAACTGACTCAATTCAGCAACTTACTGAAATCAACACCCTATTGAAGTCAGCACCCTGCTTAATCAGCACCCCACAGAAATCAGCTTCCTGCTAAAATCAGCCCCACACTAAAATCAGCACACACTGAAATCAACTTCTGACTCAAATCAGCACAGCTCAAATCAGGACACTACAGAAATCAGCACTCCACTGAAATCAGCTAATCAGTGATATCTGCAACTCATTGAAATCAGCACCACACTGCAATCAGCACCCCACAAAATCAGCTTCCTGCTAAAATCAGTACCACACTAAAATTACATAATACTGAAATCAGCTTCCCTCTCAAATCAACACCACTCAAATCAGCACCCTACTGAAATCAGCACTCCACTAAAATCAGAATCCCACTAAAATCAGCACCATGTTAAATTCAGCACCCCTCTGAAATCAGCAACTCACTCATATCAGCAACTCACTCAAATTAGTGCCCACTAACTTCAGTGCCCCAATAAAATCAGCACCCAACTAAAATCAACACCCCACTAAAATTAGTGCCTCAATAAAATAAGCATCAAAGTGCAAGCTCCCCACTACAAGCTGCACCACACTGAAATCAGCAAATCACTGAAATCAGTACTTACTAAAATTAGCACTTCACTCAAATCAACAACCCACTGAAATCAGAAACCCAATGAAATCAGCAACTCACTCAATTAAGCAACTCACTGAAATCAGCACCCCATTGAAATTAGTGCCCCGCTAAATTCAGTATCCCACTGAAATCAGCTTCCTGTTAAAATTAGCACCACATTAAAATCAGCACAACGCTGAAATCAACTTCCCACTCAAATCAGCACATCACTGAAATCAATGCCCCAGTAAAATCTGCACCACAATCAACTCAGCAGCCCACTCAAATGACCATCCCACTGAAATCAGCAAATCAGTGAAATCTGCAATTCACTGAAATCAGCACCCCACTGAAATCAGCATCAACTGCAATCAGAGTCCCACTGAAATCAGCATCCCACTCAAATGAGAACCCCACTGAAATGTGCAAACACTGAAATCAGCACCCCACTGAATTCAGCGTCCCATTGAAATCAGCACCACACTGAATTCAGCGTCCCATTGAAATCAGCACCACACTGAAGTCATCACCCCAATAAAATCATCACCCCAATAAAATCTGCACCCTGCTAAAATCTGCAGGCCACTGAAATCAGTAACTCACTCGAAACAACAACTCATTCAAATTAGCACCCCATTGAAATCAGCACCCTGCTAATATCAGCACCCTAATAAAAGCAGCACCTGAAATCAGTGACCCACTGAAATCAGCACCGTGCTAAATCAGCACCCAACTGTAATTAGCACCCACTGAAACCAACAACCATGGAAATCAGTACCTGTTAAAATCAGCACTCCACTGATATCAGTGTCAACTGAAATCACATCTGGCTGAGATCCCCAGATGTTAGGGTGAGTACTGAGAGGATGATTGTGACCCAGGTGCTTCAGAAAGTGACTCCTGATATCGGACACCTCAACTGGTTTATAGAAGGGGGAATATTTACAGAGCTCAGGAAACGTCCACAGGATCATCTCCATTTGTGTAAAAGAAGCGGTGAAGTTTTCTGAGTACAGGATGAATAATGAATGGGGTGGTTGTGGCAGTTTGCGTTGTGCGTGTGTCATACATGTAGCCCTAGGCCCTCACTTACAGTCACTCACCTGACAAACAGCGTGGGTGTAGCCCGGGGAGGAGTTCGACTGAATGTGTCAGTGTTGTTTGTCACTCTGAGCTTTGAGAGCGGAGAGGGATGAGTCTGTATGTCACAGTTAGATCTGCAGAACTCATAAAAATGGTCTTTATAAACACATTTATTATCTCAGCACTTGGGCATCGTTCTACATTTACAGACCAAACTATTGAAATGAAATGGTTTGTAGATTCCGGGGGGAAATGATGAATTAATATCATCAATATAATAGTTTGTGCTGCGGGAAGGGGCCAGTCTGACAGCAATGAACTTTCTCCCGTTTACAGCACCAATCACCACCAAACAGCTTCATTATTTGATGGGAAACTCTGATCTGATTGGTTGAGAGTGAAAACCTCCGATTCCAGTAAAAACACATTTTCCCGCTGATAGGCTGAGGGAGAGTGAGACTCCGAGAGGAAGGGCTGGAGATCAATCATCGGGAGAGTGAGACACCAAGAGGAAGGGCTGGAGATCAATCATCGAGAGAGTGAGACACCAAGAGGAAGGGCTGGAGACCAATCATCGGGAGAGTGAGACACCGAGAGGAAGGGCTGGAGATCAATCATCGAGAGAGTGAGACACCAAGAGGAAGGGCTGGAGACCAATCATCGGGAGAGTGAGACACCAAGAGGAAGGGCTGGAGATCAATCATCGGGAGAGTGAGACACCGAGAGGAAGGGCTGGAGATCAATCATCGGGAGAGTGAGACACCGAGAGGAAGGGCTGGAGACCAATCATCGGGAGAGTGAGACTCCGAGAGGAAGGGCTGGAGACCAATCATCGGGAGAGTGAGACTCCGAGAGGAAGGGCTGGAGACCAATCATCGGGATCGGGGGCACAGGCTGCAGAATTGGCACAAAAGAAAGGAAGTCGGAAACGAGGAGGGGTGAGGGAGCAGGAGTAGGAGCAGGATTAGGAGTAGGAGTAGGAGCAGGATTAAGAGCAGTAGCAGGATTAGGAGTAGGAGCAGGATTAGGAGTAGGAGCAGGATCAGGAGTAGGAGCAGGAGTAGGAATAGGAGCAGGAGTAGGAGTAGAAGCAGGAGTAGGAGTAGGAGCAGGAGCAGGATTTGGAGTAGGATTAGGAGCAGGAGTAGGAGCAGGATTAGGAGTAGGAGTAGGAGTAGGAGCAGGATTAGGAGTAGGAGTAGGAGCAGGAGTAGGATTAGGAATAGGGGTAGGAGCAGGAGTAGCAGCAGGATTAGGAGTAGGAGCAGGAGTAGGAGTAGGAGCAGGAGTAGGAGCAGGAGTAGGAGTAGGAGCAGGATTAGGAGTAGAAGCAGGATTAGGGGTAGGAGTACAAGTAGGTGTAGGAGTCGGATTAGGATTAGGAGGAGGAGCTGGAGTAGGAGTAGGAGTAGCAGTAGGAGTAGGATTAGGAGTAGGAGCAGGAGCAGGATTAGGAGTAGGAGCAGGAATAGGAGTAGAAGCAGGAGTAGGATTAGGAGTATGAGCAGGAGTAGCAGTAGGAGTAGGATTAGGAGTTGGAGCATGAGTAGGAGCAGGATTAGGAGTAGGAGTAGGAGCAGGAGTAGGAATAGGAGTAGGAGCAGGAATAGGAGTAGGAGCAGGAGTAGGAGCAGGATTAGGAGTAGGAGCAGGAGAAGGAGCAGGATTAGGAATAGGAGCAGGAGTAGGAGTAGGAGCAGGATTATAATTAGGAATAGGAGCAGGAGTAGGAGTAGGATTAGGAGTAGGAGCAGGAGTAGGAGCAGGATTAGGAGTAGGAGCAGGATTAGGAGTAGGAGCAGGAGTAGCATCACACTGAAATCAACACTCCACAGCAATCTGTACCCCACTGGAATCAGTGCACCCTGCGAAAATCACCACCCCACTGAAATCAGCACCCCACTGGAATCAGCACCACGCTAAAATCATCATCCCACTGAAATCAACTCCCCATCGAAATCAGGATCTGACTGAAATCAGTATCCTACTGAAATCAGCACTCCAATGAAATCAGCACTCTACTGAAATCAGCACCCCACGTAAAACTGCACCCAGCTACAATCAGCACAACACTGCAATCAGTACTACACAAAATCAGCTGCCTGCTCAAATCAGCATCACACAAAAATCACACAATACGGAAATCAGCATCCCACTCAAATCAGCATCACTCAAATCAGCACTCCACTGAAATCAGTACCTCACTAAAATCAATACTCCATTGAAATCAGCACTGAGTTGAAATCAGTCGGCAAATAATCAGCACCCCACTATAATCAGAATCGCATTGAAATTAGCGCCATGTTAAATTCAGACACCCACTGAAATCAGCACCTCACTAAAATCATCACCTCACTAAAATCATCACCTCACTAAAATGAGCACTCCACTACAATCTACACCTGACTGAAATCAGCACCCAGCTAAAATCAGCAGGCTACTGAAATAGGAACTCCATTGAAAACAGCACCCTAAACTAAGCACTCCACTGGAATCAGCAACCCATTAAAATCAACACCCCACTGAATTCAGCAGCATTCTAAATTCAGCACCTTACTGAAATCAGCACTCCACTAAAATCATCACACCACTGAATTCATCACATCATTAAAATTCACACCCCGCTGAATTAAGCAACCTGCTGAATTCAGCACCTCCATAATATCACGATCCACTAAATTCAGCACCTCACTGAAATCAGCACCACATTAATTCATCACCACACTGAAATCAGAACACCACTGAAATCAGCAACACACTCAAATCAACAACTCACTGAAATCAGCGCTGCACTGAAATCAGCACCCTGCTAAAATCAGCACCCTACTGAAATTAGTGCACCAATAAAATAAGCACCCAAGTGGAATCAGTTCCCCACTGCAAACTGCACCATACCAAAATCAGCAAATCACTGAAATCGTCAACTCGCTAACATCAGCAACTTACTAAAATTAGCACTTCACTAAAATCAACAACTCTCTCGAATCAAAGTGAAATCAGAAAGACAATTTAATCAACAACTGACTCAATTCAGCAACTTACTGAAATCAACACCCTATTGAAGTCAGCACCCTGCTTAATCAGCACCCCACAGAAATCAGCTTCCTGCTAAAATCAGCCCCACACTAAAATCAGCACACACTGAAATCAACTTCTGACTCAAATCAGCACAGCTCAAATCAGGACACTACAGAAATCAGCACTCCACTGAAATCAGCTAATCAGTGATATCTGCAACTCATTGAAATCAGCACCACACTGCAATCAGCACCCCACAAAATCAGCTTCCTGCTAAAATCAGTACCACACTAAAATTACATAATACTGAAATCAGCTTCCCTCTCAAATCAACACCACTCAAATCAGCACCCTACTGAAATCAGCACTCCACTAAAATCAGAATCCCACTAAAATCAGCACCATGTTAAATTCAGCACCCCTCTGAAATCAGCAACTCACTCATATCAGCAACTCACTCAAATTAGTGCCCACTAACTTCAGTGCCCCAATAAAATCAGCACCCAACTAAAATCAACACCCCACTAAAATTAGTGCCTCAATAAAATAAGCATCAAAGTGCAAGCTCCCCACTACAAGCTGCACCACACTGAAATCAGCAAATCACTGAAATCAGTACTTACTAAAATTAGCACTTCACTCAAATCAACAACCCACTGAAATCAGAAACCCAATGAAATCAGCAACTCACTCAATTAAGCAACTCACTGAAATCAGCACCCCATTGAAATTAGTGCCCCGCTAAATTCAGTATCCCACTGAAATCAGCTTCCTGTTAAAATTAGCACCACATTAAAATCAGCACAACGCTGAAATCAACTTCCCACTCAAATCAGCACATCACTGAAATCAATGCCCCAGTAAAATCTGCACCACAATCAACTCAGCAGCCCACTCAAATGACCATCCCACTGAAATCAGCAAATCAGTGAAATCTGCAATTCACTGAAATCAGCACCCCACTGAAATCAGCATCAACTGCAATCAGAGTCCCACTGAAATCAGCATCCCACTCAAATGAGAACCCCACTGAAATGTGCAAACACTGAAATCAGCACCCCACTGAATTCAGCGTCCCATTGAAATCAGCACCACACTGAATTCAGCGTCCCATTGAAATCAGCACCACACTGAAGTCATCACCCCAATAAAATCATCACCCCAATAAAATCTGCACCCTGCTAAAATCTGCAGGCCACTGAAATCAGTAACTCACTCGAAACAACAACTCATTCAAATTAGCACCCCATTGAAATCAGCACCCTGCTAATATCAGCACCCTAATAAAAGCAGCACCTGAAATCAGTGACCCACTGAAATCAGCACCGTGCTAAATCAGCACCCAACTGTAATTAGCACCCACTGAAACCAACAACCATGGAAATCAGTACCTGTTAAAATCAGCACTCCACTGATATCAGTGTCAACTGAAATCACATCTGGCTGAGATCCCCAGATGTTAGGGTGAGTACTGAGAGGATGATTGTGACCCAGGTGCTTCAGAAAGTGACTCCTGATATCGGACACCTCAACTGGTTTATAGAAGGGGGAATATTTACAGAGCTCAGGAAACGTCCACAGGATCATCTCCATTTGTGTAAAAGAAGCGGTGAAGTTTTCTGAGTACAGGATGAATAATGAATGGGGTGGTTGTGGCAGTTTGCGTTGTGCGTGTGTCATACATGTAGCCCTAGGCCCTCACTTACAGTCACTCACCTGACAAACAGCGTGGGTGTAGCCCGGGGAGGAGTTCGACTGAATGTGTCAGTGTTGTTTGTCACTCTGAGCTTTGAGAGCGGAGAGGGATGAGTCTGTATGTCACAGTTAGATCTGCAGAACTCATAAAAATGGTCTTTATAAACACATTTATTATCTCAGCACTTGGGCATCGTTCTACATTTACAGACCAAACTATTGAAATGAAATGGTTTGTAGATTCCGGGGGGAAATGATGAATTAATATCATCAATATAATAGTTTGTGCTGCGGGAAGGGGCCAGTCTGACAGCAGTGAACTTTCTCCCGTTTACAGCACCAATCACCACCAAACAGCTTCATTATTTGATGGGAAACTCTGATCTGATTGGTTGAGAGTGAAAACCTCCGATTCCAGTAAAAACACATTTTCCCGCTGATAGGCTGAGGGAGAGTGAGACTCCGAGAGGAAGGGCTGGAGATCAATCATCGGGAGAGTGAGACACCAAGAGGAAGGGCTGGAGACCAATCATCGGGAGAGTGAGACACCAAGAGGAAGGGCTGGAGATCAATCATCGGGAGAGTGAGACACCAAGAGGAAGGGCTGGAAATCAATCATCGGGAGAGTGAGACACCAAGAGGAAGGGCTGGAGACCAATCATCGGGAGAGTGAGACACCAAGAGGAAGGGCTGGAGACCAATCATCGGGAGAGTGAGACTCCGAGAGGAAGGGCTGGAGACCAATCATCGGGAGAGTGAGACACCGAGAGGAAGGGCTGGAGATCAATCATCGGGAGAGTGAGACACCAAGAGGAAGGGCTGGAGACCAATCATCGGGAGAGTGAGACACCAAGAGGAAGGGCTGGAGACCAATCATCGGGAGAGTGAGACACCGAGAGGAAGGGCTGGAGACCAATCATCGGGAGAGTGAGACTCCGAGAGGAAGGGCTGGAGACCAATCATCGGGAGAGTGAGACTCCGAGAGGAAGGGCTGGAGACCAATCATCGGAAGAGTGAGACTCCGAGAGGAAGGGCTGGAGACCAATCATCGGAAGAGTGAGACACCAAGAGGAAGGGCTGGAGACCAATCATCGGGAGAGTGAGACACCGAGAGGAAGGGCTGGAGACCAATCATCGGGAGAGTGAGACTCCGAGAGGAAGGGCTGGAGATCAATCATCGGGATCGGGGGCAAAGGCTGCAGAATTGGCACAAAAGGAAGTTGGAAACGAGGAGGGGTGAGGGAGCAGGAATGGGATCAGGAGTAGGAATAGGAGCAGGATCAGGATCAGGAGTAGGAATAGGAGCAGGATCAGGATCAGGAGTAGGAATAGGAGCAGGATCAGGATCAGGAGTAGGAATAGGAGCAGGAGCAAGGTTAGGAGTAGGAGCATGATTAGGAGTAGAATCATAGAAGTTACAACATGGAAACAGGCCCTTCGGCCCAACATGTCCATGTCGCCCAGTTTATACCACTAAGCTAGTCCCAATTGCCTGCACTTGGCCCGTATCCCTCTATACCCATCTTACCAATGTACCCATGTAGGAGCAGGATTAGGAGCAGGAGCAGGAGTAAGAGTATGAGCAGGAGTAGGATTAGGAGCAGGAGCAGGATTAGGAGTAGGAGCAGGAGTAGGAGCAGGAGTAGTAACAGGATTAGGAGTAGGAGCAGGAGTAGGAGTAGAAGCAGGATTAGGATGGGAGTAGGATTAGGAGTAGGAGTAGGAGCAGGATTAGGAGTAGGAGCAGGAGTAGGATTAGGAGCAGGAGTAGGAGCAGGAGTAGTAACAGGATTAGGAGTAGGAGCAGGAGTAGGAGTAGAAGCAGGATTAGGATGGGAGTAGGATTAGGAGTAGGAGTAGGAACAGGAGTAGGAATAGGAGCAGGAGTAGGAGTAGGAGCAGGAGTAGGATTAGGAGCAGGAGTAGGAGTAGGAGCAGGAGTAGGAGTAGGAGTAGGAGCAGGAGTAGGAGTAGGAGCAGGAGTAGGAGTAGGAGTAGGAGCAGGAGTAGTAGTAGGAGTAGGAGCAGGAGTAGGAGTAGGAGTAGGAGTAGGAGCAGGATTAGGAGTAGGAGCAGGAGTAGGATTAGGAGCAGGAGTAGGAGCAGGAGTAGTAACAGGATTAGGAGTAGGAGCAGGAGTAGGAGTAGAAGCAGGATTAGGATGGGAGTAGGATTAGGAGTAGGAGTAGGAACAGGAGTAGGAATAGGAGCAGGAGTAGGAGTAGGAGCAGGAGTAGGATTCGGAGCAGGAGTAGGATTAGGAATAGGAGTAGGAACAGGAGTAGGAATAGGAGCAGGAGTAGGAGTAGGAGCAGGAGTAGGAGTAGGAGTAGGAGTAGGAGCAGGAGTAGGAGTAGGAGTAGGAGTAGGAGCAGGAGTAGGAGTAGGAGCAGGAGTAGGAGTAGGAGCAGGAGTAGGAGTAGGAGTAGGAGCAGGAGTAGGAGTAGGAGTAGGAGCAGGAGTAGGAGTAGGAGCAGGAGTAGGAGTAGGAGTAGGAGCAGGAGTAGGAGTAGGAGTAGGAGCAGGAGTAGGAGTAGGAGTAGGAGTAGGAGCAGGAGTAGGAGCAGGAGCAGGAGTAGGAGTAGGAGCAGGAGTAGGAGTAGGAGCAGGAGCAGGAGCAGGAGTAGGAGCAGGAGTAGGAGTAGGAGCAGGAGCAGGAGTAGGAGTAGGAGTAGGAGTAGGAGCAGGAGTAGGAGTAGGAGCAGGAGCAGGAGCAGGAGCAGGAGTAGGAGCAGGAGTAGGAGTAGGAGTAGGAGCAGGAGTAGGAGTAGGAGTAGGAGTAGGAGCAGGAGTAGGAGTAGGAGCAGGAGTAGGAGTAGGAGCAGGAGCAGGAGTAGGAGTAGGAGTAGGAGTAGGAGCAGGAGTAGGAGTAGGAGTAGGAGCAGGAGTAGGAGTAGGAGTAGGAGTAGGAGCAGGAGTAGGAGCAGGAGCAGGAGTAGGAGTAGGAGCAGGAGTAGGAGTAGGAGCAGGAGCAGGAGCAGGAGTAGGAGCAGGAGTAGGAGTAGGAGTAGGAGCAGGAGTAGGAGTAGGAGTAGGAGTAGGAGCAGGAGTAGGAGTAGGAGCAGGAGTAGGAGTAGGAGTAGGAGCAGGATTAGGAGTAGGAGTAGGAGAAGGAGCAGGAGAAGGAGCAGGAGTAGGAGTAGGAGCAGGAGCAGGATTAGGAGTAGGAGTAGGAGTAGGAGCAGGAGAAGGAGCAGGAGAAGGAGCAGGAGTAGGAGTAGGAGCAGGAGTAGGAGTAGGAGCAGGAGCAGGATTAGGAGTAGGAGTAGGAGTAGGAGCAGGAGAAGGAGCAGGAGTAGGAGCAGGAGCAGGAGTAGGAGAAGGAGCAGGAGTAGGAGTAGGAGCAGGAGTAGGAGTAGGAGCAGGAGCAGGATTAGGAGTAGGGGTAGGAGTAGGAGCAGGAGTAGGAGCAGGAGTAGGAGCAGGAGTAGGAGCAGGAGCAGGAGTAGGAGTAGGAGTAGGAGAAGGAGCAGGAGCAGGAGTAGGAGCAGGAGTAGGAGCAGGAGTAGGAGTAGGAGAAGGAGCAGGAGTAGGAGTAGGAGTAGGAGCAGGAGTAGGAGCAGGAGCAGGAGCAGGAGTAGGAGTAGGAGCAGGAGTAGGAGCAGGAGAAGGAGCAGGAGTAGGAGTAGGAGCAGGAGTAGGAGTAGGAGCAGGAGTAGGAGCAGGAGTAGGAGCAGGATTAGGAGTAGGAGGAGGAGTAGGAGCAGGAGAAGGAGCAGGAGCAGGAGTAGGAGCAGGAGTAGGAGCAGGATTAGGAGTAGGAGTAGGAGTAGGAGAAGGAGCAGGAGTAGGAGTAGGAGCAGGAGTAGGAGCAGGATTAGGAGTAGGAGTAGGAGTAGGAGCAGGAGAAGGAGCAGGAGCAGGAGTAGGAGCAGGAGTAGGAGTAGGAGTAGGAGTAGGAGCAGGAGTAGGAGAAGGAGCAGGAGTAGGAGTAGGAGTAGGAGCAGGAGTAGGAGCAGGAGCAGGAGCAGGAGTAGGAGTAGGAGCAGGAGTAGGAGCAGGAGAAGGAGCAGGAGTAGGAGTAGGAGCAGGAGTAGGAGTAGGAGCAGGAGTAGGAGCAGGATTAGGAGCAGGAGTAGGAGTAGGAGTAGGAGCAGGATTAGGAGTAGGAGTAGGAGCAGGAGAAGGAGCAGGAGTAGGAGTAGGAGCAGGAGTAGGAGTAGGAGCAGGAGTAGGAGCAGGAGCAGGAGTAGGAGCAGGAGCAGGAGTAGGAGTAGGAGTAGGAGCAGGAGTAGGAGTAGGAGTAGGAGTAGGAGCAGGAGTAGGAGCAGGAGTAGGAGCAGGAGCAGGAGCAGGAGCAGGAGTCGGAGCAGGAGCAGGAGCAGGAGTAGGAGTAGGAGCAGGAGCAGGAGTAGGAGCAGGAGCAGGAGCAGGAGTAGGAGCAGGAGCAGGAGTAGGAGGAGGAGCAGGAGCAGGAGCAGGAGCAGGAGCAGGAGTAGGAGCAGGAGCAGGAGTAGGAGCAGGAGTAGGAGTAGGAGCAGGAGTAGGAGCAGGAGTAGGAGCAGGAGTAGGAGCAGGAGTAGGAGCAGGAGTAGGAGTAGGAGTAGGAGCAGGAGTAGGAGTAGGAGTAGGAGTAGGAGCAGGAGTAGGAGCAGGAGTAGGAGCAGGAGTAGGAGTAGGAGTAGGAGTAGGAGTAGGAGTAGGAGTAGGAGCAGGAGCAGGAGTAGGAGCAGGAGTAGGAGTAGGAGTAGGAGCAGGAGTAGGAGTAGGAGTAGGAGCAGGAGTAGGAGCAGGAGTAGGAGCAGGAGTAGGAGCAGGAGTAGGAGCAGGAGTAGGAGCAGGAGGAGGAGTAGGAGCAGGAGCAGGAGTAGGAGTAGGAGCAGGAGTAGGAGCAGGAGCAGGAGTAGGAGCAGGAGTAGGAGCAGGAGGAGGAGTAGGAGCAGGAGTAGGAGTAGGAGCAGGAGTAGGAGTAGGAGCAGGAGTAGGAGTAGGAGCAGGAGGAGGAGCAGGAGTAGGAGTAGGAGTAGGAGTAGGAGTAGGAGCGGGAGGAGGAGCAGGAGTAGGAGTAGGAGCAGGAGTAGGAGCAGGAGTAGGAGTAGGAGCAGGAGCGGGAGTAGGAGTAGGAGCGGGAGTAGGAGCAGGAGTAGGAGTAGGAGCAGGAGTAGGAGCAGGAGTAGGAGTAGGAGCAGGAGTAGGAGTTGGAGTAGGAGCAGGAGTAGGAGCAGGAGTAGGAGCAGGAGCAGGAGTAGGAGCAGGAGTAGGAGTAGGAGCGGGAGCAGGAGTAGGAGCAGGAGCAGGAGTAGGAGCAGGAGTAGGAGTAGGAGTAGGAGTAGGAGTAGGAGCAGGAGCAGGAGTAGGAGTAGGAGCAGGAGTAGGAGTAGGAGCAGGAGTAGGAGCAGGAGTAGGAGTAGGAGCAGGAGTAGGAGCAGGAGTAGGAGTAGGAGTAGGAGCAGGAGTAGGAGCAGGAGTAGGAGTAGGAGCAGGAGTAGGAGCAGGAGTAGGAGTAGGAGTAGGAGCAGGAGTAGGAGCAGGAGCAGGAGCAGGAGCAGGAGTAGGAGTAGGAGTAGGAGCAGGAGTAGGAGCAGGAGCAGGAGTAGGAGCAGGAGTAGGAGCAGGAGTAGGAGTAGGAGTAGGAGCAGGAGTAGGAGTAGGAGCAGGAGCAGGATTAGGAGTAGGAGTAGGAGTAGGAGCAGGAGTAGGAGCAGGAGTAGGAGCAGGAGCAGGAGTAGGAGCAGGAGCAGGAGTAGGAGCAGGAGTAGGAGCAGGAGTAGGAGTAGGAGTAGGAGCAGGAGTAGGAGCAGGAGCAGGAGTAGGAGTAGGAGCAGGAGTAGGAGTCGGAGCAGGAGTAGGAGCAGGAGTAGGAGTAGGAGCAGGAGTAGGAGCAGGAGTAGGAGCAGGAGTAGGAGCAGGAGTAGGAGCAGGAGTAGGAGTAGGAGCAGGAGTAGGAGCTGGAGTAGGAGTAGGAGTAGGAGCAGGAGTAGGAGCAGGAGCAGGAGTAGGAGCAGGAGTAGGAGTAGGAGTAGGAGCAGGAGTAGGAGCAGGAGTAGGAGTAGGAGCAGGAGTAGGAGCAGGAGTAGGAGTAGGAGTAGGAGCAGGAGTAGGAGTAGGAGCAGGAGCAGGATTAGGAGTAGGAGTAGGAGCAGGAGCAGGATTAGGAGCAGGAGTAGGAGTAGGAGCAGGAGTAGGAGCAGGAGCAGGAGTAGGAGCAGGAGTAGGAGTAGGAGCAGGAGTAGGAGTAGGAGAAGGAGCAGGAGTAGGAGTAGGAGCAGGAGTAGGAGTAGGAGTAGGAGTAGGAGTAGGAGTAGGAGCAGGAGTAGGAGTAGGAGCAGGAGTAGGAGTAGGAGTAGGAGTAGGAGTATGAGCAGGAGCAGGATTAGGAGTAGGAGTAGGAGTAGGAGCAGGAGTAGGAGCAGGAGTAGGAGTAGGAGTAGGAGCAGGAGTAGGAGTAGGAGCAGGAGTAGGAGTAGGAGCAGGAGTAGGAGCAGGAGGAGGAGTAGGAGCAGGAGTAGGAGTAGGAGCAGGAGTAGGAGTAGGAGTAGGAGCAGGAGTAGGAGCAGGAGTAGGAGCAGGAGGAGGAGTAGGAGCAGGAGTAGGAGTAGGAGCAGGAGTAGGAGTAGGAGTAGGAGTAGGAGTAGGAGCAGGAGTTGGAGTAGGAGTATGAGCAGGAGTAGGAGTAGGAGTAGGAGCAGGAGTTGGAGTAGGAGTATGAGCAGGAGTATGAGCAGGAGCAGGATTAGGAGTAGGAGTAGGAGTAGGAGCAGGAGTAGGAGCAGGAGTAGGAGCAGGAGTAGGAGCAGGAGCAGGAGTAGGAGTAGGAGTAGGAGCAGGAGTAGGAGTAGGAGTAGGAGTAGGAGTAGGAGCAGGAGTATGAGCAGGAGCAGGATTAGGAGTAGGAGTAGGAGTAGGAGCAGGAGTAGGAGTAGGAGCAGGAGTAGGAGTAGGAGTAGGAGTAGGAGTAGGAGCAGGAGTAGGAGCAGGAGTAGGAGCAGGAGCAGGAGGAGGAGCAGGAGCAGGAGTAGGAGCAGGAGTAGGAGCAGGAGCAGGAGTAGGAGCAGGAGCAGGAGTAGGAGTAGGAGTAGGAGTAGGAGTAGGAGTAGGAGTAGGAGTAGGAGCAGGAGTATGAGCAGGAGCAGGATTAGGAGTAGGAGTAGGAGTAGGAGCAGGAGCAGGAGCAGGAGTAGGAGTAGGAGTAGGAGTAGGAGTAGGAGTCGGAGTAGGAGCAGGAGTAGGAGCAGGAGTAGGAGCAGGAGCAGGAGTAGGAGCAGGAGCAGGAGTAGGAGCAGGAGTAGGAGCAGGAGCAGGAGCAGGAGCAGGAGTAGGAGTAG
The DNA here is from genome assembly GCF_035084215.1 of Heptranchias perlo. NCBI lineage: Eukaryota > Metazoa > Chordata > Chondrichthyes > Hexanchiformes > Hexanchidae > Heptranchias > Heptranchias perlo. The sequence goes on from NW_027139273.1 coordinate 161,063, forward strand.
GAGTAGGAGTAGGAGTAGGAGTAGGAGTAGGAGCAGGAGTAGGAGTAGGAGCAGGAGTAGGAGTAGGAGTAGGAGTAGGAGCAGGAGTAGGAGTAGGAGTAGGAGTAGGAGCAGGAGTAGGAGTGGGAGTAGGAGTAGGAGTAGGAGTAGGAGTAGGAGTAGGAGCAGGAGTAGGAGTAGGAGTAGGAGCAGGAGTAGGAGTAGGAGTAGGAGTAGGAGCAGGAGTAGGAGTAGGAGTAGGAGCAGGAGTAGGAGTAGGAGCAGGAGTAGGAGCAGGAGTAGGAGCAGGAGTAGGAGTAGGAGCAGGAGTAGGAGTAGGAGCAGGAGTAGGAGCAGGAGTAGGAGTAGGAGCAGGAGTAGGAGTAGGAGTAGGAGTAGGAGCAGGAGTAGGAGTAGGAGTAGGAGTAGGAGTAGGAGCAGGAGTAGGAGTAGGAGTAGGAGTAGGAGCAGGAGTAGGAGCAGGAGCAGGAGCAGGAGTAGGAGTAGGAGTAGGAGTAGGAGTAGGAGCAGGAGTAGGAGTAGGAGTAGGAGTAGGAGCAGGAGTAGGAGCAGGAGTAGGAGTAGGAGTAGGAGTAGGAGTAGGATTAGGAGTAGGAGTAGGAGCAGGAGTAGGAGTAGGAGTAGGAGCAGGAGTAGGAGTAGGAGTAGGAGTAGGAGCAGGAGTAGGAGTAGGAGTAGGAGTAGGAGTAGGAGCAGGAGTAGGAGTAGGAGCAGGAGTAGGAGTAGGAGTAGGAGCAGGAGTAGGAGTAGGAGAAGGAGTAGGAGTAGGAGCAGGAGTAGGAGCAGGAGCAGGAGTAGGAGCAGGAGTAGGAGTAGGAGTAGGAGCAGGAGCAGGAGTAGGAGTAGGAGTAGGAGCAGGAGTAGGAGTAGGAGTAGGAGTAGGAGCAGGAGTAGGAGCAGGAGCAGGAGTAGGAGCAGGAGTAGGAGTAGGAGTAGGAGTAGGAGGAGGAGTAGGAGCAGGAGTAGGAGTAGGAGTAGGAGTAGGAGCAGGAGTAGGAGTAGGAGTAGGAGTAGGAGTAGGAGCAGGAGTAGGAGTAGGAGTAGGAGTAGGAGTACGAGCAGGAGTAGGAGTAGGAGTAGGAGCAGGCGTAGGAGCAGGAGTAGGAGTAGGAGCAGGAGTAGGAGTAGGAGTAGGAGCAGGAGTAGGAGTAGGAGTAGGAGTAGGAGTAGGAGCAGGAGTAGGAGCAGGAGTAGGAGTAGGAGTAGGAGCAGGAGTAGGAGTAGGAGCAGGAGTAGGAGTAGGAGTAGGAGTAGGAGTAGGAGCAGGAGTAGGAGCAGGAGTAGGAGTAGGAGCAGGAGCAGGAGCAGGAGTAGGAGCAGGAGTAGGAGTAGGAGCAGGAGTAGGAGTAGGAGTAGGAGCAGGAGTAGGAGTAGGAGTAGGAGTAGGAGCAGGAGTAGGAGTAGGAGTAGGAGTAGGAGTAGGAGCAGGAGTAGGAGTAGGAGCAGGAGTAGGAGCAGGAGCAGGAGTAGGAGCAGGAGCAGGAGTAGGAGTAGGAGTAGGAGCAGGAGTAGGAGTAGGAGCAGGAGTAGGAGTAGGAGTAGGAGTAGGAGCAGGAGTAGGAGTAGGAGCAGGAGTAGGAGTAGGAGTAGGAGCAGGAGTAGGAGTAGGAGCAGGAGTAGGAGTAGGAGCAGGAGTAGGAGTAGGAGCAGGAGTAGGAGTAGGAGCAGGAGTAGGAGCAGGAGTAGGAGCAGGAGAAGGAGCAGGAGTAGGAGTAGGAGCAGGAGTAGGAGTAGGAGCAGGAGTAGGAGTAGGAGGAGGAGTAGGAGTAGGAGCAGGAGTAGGAGTAGGAGCAGGAGTAGGAGTAGGAGTAGGAGTAGGAGTAGGAGCAGGAGTAGGAGTAGGAGCAGGAGCAGGAGTAGGAGCAGGAGTAGGAGTAGGAGTAGGAGCAGGAGTAGGAGTAGGAGCAGGAGTAGGAGTAGGAGTAGGAGTAGGAGTAGGAGTAGGAGCAGGAGTAGGAGCAGGAGTAGGAGTAGGAGCAGGAGTAGGAGCAGGAGGAGGAGTAGGAGCAGGAGTAGGAGTAGGAGTAGGAGTAGGAGCAGGAGTAGGAGCAGGAGTAGGAGCAGGAGTAGGAGTAGGAGTAGGAGTAGGAGCAGGAGTAGGAGTATGAGCAGGAGCAGGATTAGGAGTGGGAGTAGGAGTAGGAGCAGGAGTAGGAGCAGGAGTAGGAGTAGGAGCAGGAGTAGGAGTAGGAGCAGGAGTAGGAGTAGGAGTAGGAGTAGGAGCAGGAGTAGGAGCAGGAGGAGGAGTAGGAGCAGGAGTAGGAGTAGGAGCAGGAGTAGGAGTAGGAGCAGGAGTAGGAGTAGGAGTAGGAGTAGGAGTAGGAGTAGGAGTAGGAGTAGGAGTAGGAGCAGGAGAAGGAGTAGGAGCAGGAGTAGGAGCAGGAGTAGGAGTAGGAGTAGGAGTAGGAGTAGGAGTAGGAGTAGGAGTAGGAGCAGGAGTAGGAGTAGGAGTAGGAGTAGGAGTAGGAGTAGGAGTAGGAGTAGGAGCAGGAGAAGGAGTAGGAGCAGGAGCAGGAGCAGGAGTAGGAGTAGGAGTAGGAGTAGGAGTAGGAGTAGGAGTAGGAGTAGGAGCGGGAGTAGGAGTAGGAGTAGGAGTAGGAGCAGGAGTAGGAGTAGGAGTAGGAGTAGGAGTAGGAGTAGGAGTAGGAGTAGGAGCAGGAGAAGGAGTAGGAGCAGGAGTAGGAGCAGGAGTAGGAGTAGGAGTAGGAGTAGGAGCAGGAGTAGGAGTAGGAGTAGGAGTAGGAGTAGGAGTAGGAGTAGGAGTAGGAGCAGGAGAAGGAGTAGGAGCAGGAGTAGGAGCAGGAGTAGGAGTAGGAGTAGGAGTAGGAGTAGGAGTAGGAGTAGGAGTAGGAGCGGGAGTAGGAGTAGGAGCGGGAGTAGGAGCAGGAGTAGGAGTAGGAGCGGGAGTTGGAGTAGGAGCGGGAGTAGGAGCAGGAGTAGGAGTAGGAGCGGGAGTAGGAGCAGGAGTAGGAGCAGGAGTAGGAGTAGGAGCAGGAGTAGGAGTAGGAGCAGGAGTAGGAGTAGGAGCGGGAGTAGGAGCGGGAGTAGGAGTAGGAGCGGGAGTAGGAGCAGGAGTAGGAGTAGGAGCAGGAGTAGGAGTAGGAGCAGGAGTAGGAGCGGGAGTAGGAGTAGGAGTAGGAGTAGGAGCGGGAGTAGGAGCAGGAGCGGGAGTAGGAGTAGGAGCAGGAGTAGGAGCAGGAGCAGGAGTAGGAGCAGGAGCAGGAGTAGGAGCAGGAGTAGGAGTAGGAGTAGGAGCAGGAGTAGGAGCAGGAGTAGGAGTAGGAGCAGGAGTAGGAGTAGGAGTAGGAGTAGGAGTAGGAGCAGGAGTAGGAGTAGGAGTAGGAGCAGGAGTATGAGTAGGAGCAGGAGTAGGAGTAGGAGTAGGAGCAGGAGTAGGAGTATGAGTAGGAGCAGGAGCAGGAGTAGGAGTAGGAGTATGAGCAGGAGCAGGATTAGGAGTAGGAGTAGGAGTAGGAGCAGGAGTAGGAGCAGGAGTAGGAGTAGGAGTAGGAGTAGGAGTAGGAGTAGGAGCAGGAGTAGGAGCAGGAGCAGGAGTAGGATTAGGAGCAGGAGGAGGAGTAGGAGTAGGAGTAGGAGCAGGAGTAGGAGTAGGAGCAGGAGTAGGAGTAGGAGCAGGAGTAGGAGTAGGAGCAGGAGTAGGAGTAGGAGTAGGAGTAGGAGTAGGAGTAGGAGTAGGAGTAGGAGTAGGAGTATGAGCAGGAGTAGGAGTAGGAGTAGGAGCAGGAGTAGGAGTAGGAGTAGGAGTATGAGCAGGAGTAGGAGTAGGAGGAGGAGTAGGAGTAGGAGTAGGAGCAGGAGTAGGAGTAGGAGCAGGAGTAGGAGTAGGAGCAGGAGCAGGAGTAGGAGCAGGAGTAGGAGTAGGAGCAGGAGCAGGAGTAGGAGTAGGAGCAGGAGTAGGAGTAGGAGCAGGAGTAGGAGTAGGAGCAGGAGTAGGAGTAGGAGTAGGAGTAGGAGTAGGAGTAGGAGTAGGAGCAGGAGTAGGAGTAGGAGTAGGAGTAGGAGTAGGAGTAGGAGCAGGAGTAGGAGTAGGAGTAGGAGTAGGAGCAGGAGTAGGAGTAGGAGTAGGAGCAGGAGTATGAGCAGGAGTCGGAGTAGGAGTAGGAGTAGGAGTAGGAGTATGAGCAGGAGTAGGAGTAGGAGCAGGAGTAGGAGTAGGAGTAGGAGTAGGAGTAGGAGCAGGAGTAGGAGTAGGAGTAGGAGTAGGAGTAGGAGCAGGAGTAGGAGTAGGAGTATGAGCAGGAGTAGGAGTAGGAGCAGGAGTAGGAGTAGGAGTATGAGCAGGAGTAGGAGCAGGAGCAGGAGTAGGAGTAGGAGTAGGAGCAGGAGTAGGAGTATGAGCAGGAGTAGGAGTAGGAGCAGGAGTAGGAGTAGGAGCAGGAGTAGGAGTAGGAGTAGGAGTAGGAGCAGGAGTAGGAGTAGGAGTAGGAGTAGGAGTAGGAGTAGGAGTAGGAGTAGGAGTAGGAGTAGGAGCAGGAGTAGGAGTAGGAGCAGGAGTAGGAGTAGGAGCAGGAGTAGGAGCAGGAGGAGGAGTAGGAGTAGGAGTAGGAGTAGGAGTAGGAGTAGGAGCAGGAGTAGGAGTAGGAGTAGGAGTAGGAGTATGAGCAGGAGTAGGAGTAGGAGTAGGAGTAGGAGTAGGAGTAGGAGTAGGAGCAGGAGTAGGAGTAGGAGTAGGAGTAGGAGTATGAGCAGGAGTAGGAGTAGGAGTAGGAGTAGGAGCAGGAGTATGAGTAGGAGTAGGAGTAGGAGTATGAGCAGGAGTAGGAGTAGGAGCAGGAGTAGGAGTAGGAGTAGGAGTAGGAGCAGGTGTAGGAGTAGGAGTAGGAGTAGGAGTATGAGCAGGAGTAGGAGTAGGAGCAGGAGTAGGAGTAGGAGTAGGAGTAGGAGTATGAGCAGGAGTAGGAGTAGGAGTAGGAGTAGGAGCAGGAGTAGGAGTAGGAGTAGGAGTAGGAGCAGGAGTATGAGTAGGAGCAGGAGTAGGAGTAGGAGTAGGAGTATGAGCAGGAGTAGGAGTAGGAGCAGGAGTAGGAGTAGGAGTAGGAGTAGGAGCAGGAGTAGGAGTAGGAGTAGGAGCAGGAGTAGGAGTCGGAGTAGGAGCAGGAGCAGGAGTAGGAGTAGGAGCAGGAGTAGGAGTAGGAGTATGAGCAGGAGTAGGAGCAGGAGTAGGAGTAGGAGTAGGAGTAGGAGTAGGAGCAGGAGTAGGAGTAGGAGTAGGAGTAGGAGTATGAGCAGGAGTAGGAGTAGGAGCAGGAGTAGGAGTAGGAGTAGGAGTAGGAGTATGAGCAGGAGTAGGAGTAGGAGTAGGAGTAGGAGCAGGAGTATGAGTAGGAGCAGGAGTAGGAGTAGGAGTAGGAGTATGAGCAGGAGTAGGAGTAGGAGCAGGAGTAGGAGTAGGAGTAGGAGTAGGAGCAGGAGTAGGAGTAGGAGTAGGAGCAGGAGTAGGAGTAGGAGTAGGAGCAGGAGCAGGAGTAGGAGCAGGAGTATGAGTAGGAGCAGGAGTAGGAGTAGGAGCAGGAGTAGGAGTAGGAGTAGGAGTAGGAGCAGGAGTAGGAGTATGAGTAGGAGTATGAGCAGGAGTAGGAGTAGGAGCAGGAGTAGGAGTAGGAGTAGGAGTAGGAGTATGAGCAGGAGTAGGAGTAGGAGTAGGAGTAGGAGTAGGAGCAGGAGTAGGAGTAGGAGTAGGAGCAGGAGTAGGAGTAGGAGTAGGAGTAGGAGTAGGAGCAGGAGTATGAGTAGGAGCAGGAGTAGGAGTAGGAGCAGGAGTAGGAGTAGGAGTAGGAGTAGGAGTAGGAGCAGGAGTAGGAGTATGAGTAGGAGCAGGAGTATGAGTAGGAGCAGGAGTAGGAGTAGGAGTAGGAGCATGAGTAGGAGTATGAGTAGGAGCAGGAGTATGAGTAGGAGCAGGAGTAGGAGTAGGAGTAGGAGTAGGAGTAGGAGCAGGAGTAGGAGTATGAGTAGGAGCAGGAGTATGAGGAGGAGCAGGAGTAGGAGTAGGAGCAGGAGTAGGAGTATGAGTAGGAGCAGGAGTAGGAGTAGGAGTAGGAGTATGAGCAGGAGTAGGAGTAGGAGCAGGAGTAGGAGCAGGAGTAGGAGTAGGAGTAGGAGCAGGAGTAGGAGTAGGAGCAGGAGTAGGATTAGGAGTATGAGCAGGAGCAGGATTAGGAGTAGGAGTAGGAGTAGGATCAGGAGTAGGAGTAGGAGCAGGAGTAGGAGTAGGAGTAGGAGTAGGAGCAGGAGTAGGAGTAGGAGTAGGAGTAGGAGCAGGAGTAGGAGTAGGATTAGGAGTAGGAGTAGGAGCAGGAGTAGGAGTAGGAGCAGGGGTAGGAGTAGGAGTAGGAGCAGGAGTAGGAGTAGGAGCAGGAGTAGGAGTAGGATCAGGAGTAGGAGTAGGAGCAGGAGTAGGAGTAGGAGCAGGAGTAGGAGTAGGAGTAGGAGTAGGAGAAGGAGTAGGAGCAGGAGTAGGAGTAGGAGCAGGAGTAGGAGTAGGAGCAGGAGTAGGAGTAGGAGCAGGAGCAGGAGCAGGAGTAGGAGGAGGAGTAGGAGGAGGAGCAGGAGTAGGAGTAGGAGTAGGAGCAGGAGTAGGTGCAGGAGTAGGAGTAGGAGCAGGAGTACGAGTAGGATCAGGAGTAGGAGTAGGAGCAGGAGTAGGAGTAGGAGTAGGAGTAGGAGTAGGAGTAGGAGCAGGAGTAGGAGTAGGATCAGGAGTAGGAGTAGGAGTAGGAGTAGGAGCAGGAGTAGGAGTAGGATCAGGAGTAGGAGTAGGAGCAGGAGCAGGAGTAGGAGTAGGAGTAGGAGTAGGAGCAGGAGTAGGAGTAGGAGTAGGAGTAGGAGTAGGAGCAGGAGTAGGAGTAGGATCAGGAGTAGCAGTAGGAGTAGGAGTAGGAGTAGGAGTAGGAGTAGGAGAAGGAGTAGGAGTAGGAGCAGGAGCAGGAGTAGGAGCAGGAGCAGGAGCAGGAGTAGGAGTAGGAGTAGGAGCAGGAGCAGGAGTAGGAGTAGGAGTAGGAGTAGGAGTAGGAGCAGGAGTAGGAGGAGGAGCAGGAGCAGGAGCAGGAGTAGGAGCAGGAGCAGGAGCAGGAGTAGGAGCAGGAGTAGGAGTAGGAGTAGGAGTAGGAGTAGGAGCAGGAGCAGGAGTAGGAGCAGGAGCAGGAGCAGGAGTAGGAGTAGGAGTAGGAGCAGGAGCAGGAGTAGGAGTAGGAGTAGGAGTAGGAGTAGGAGCAGGAGCAGGAGTAGGAGCAGGAGCAGGAGCAGGAGTAGGAGTAGGAGTAGGAGCAGGAGTAGGAGCAGGAGTAGGAGGAGGAGCAGGAGTAGGAGCAGGAGTAGGAGCAGGAGCAGGAGCAGGAGTAGGAGTAGGAGTAGGAGTAGGAGTAGGAGCAGGAGCAGGAGTAGGAGTAGGAGTAGGAGTAGGAGTAGGAGCAGGAGCAGGATTAGGAGCAGGAGTAGGAGTAGGAGTAGGAGCAGGAGTAGGAGTAGGAGTAGGAGTAGGAGTAGGAGTAGGAGCAGGAAGAGGAGTAGGAGCAGGAGTAGGAGTAGGAGTAGGAGCAGGAGTAGGAGCAGGAGTAGGAGGAGGAGCAGGAGTAGGAGCAGGAGTAGGAGCAGGAGTAGGAGGAGGAGCAGGAGTAGGAGCAGGAGTAGGAGTAGGAGTAGGAGCAGGAGCAGGAGTAGGAGTAGGAGTAGGAGTAGGAGTAGGAGCAGGAGCAGGATTAGGAGCAGGAGCAGGAGTAGGAGCAGGAGCAGGAGTAGGAGTAGGAGTAGGAGTAGGAGCAGGAGTAGGAGCAGGAGTAGGAGTAGGAGTAGGAGTAGGAGCAGGAGTAGGAGCAGGAGTAGGAGTAGGAGCAGGAGCAGGAGCAGGAGTAGGAGTAGGAGCAGGAGCAGGAGGAGGAGTAGGAGTAGGAGAAGGAGCAGGAGTAGGAGTAGGAGCAGGAGTTGGATTAGGAGTAGGAGCAGGAGTAGGAGTAGGAGTAGGAGCAGGAGGAGGAGCAGGAGTTGGATTAGGAGTAGGAGCAGGAGTAGGAGTAGGAGCAGGAGTTGGAGTAGGAGTAGGAGTAGGAGCAGGAGTAGGAGTAGGAGCAGGAGCAGGAGCAGGAGTAGGAGTAGGAGCAGGAGCAGGAGTAGGAGTCGGAGTAGGAGGAGGAGTAGGAGTAGGAGCAGGAGTAGGAGTAGGAGTAGGAGCAGGAGTAGGTGCAGGAGTAGGAGTAGGAGCAGGAGTAGGAGTAGGATCAGGAGTAGGAGTAGGAGCAGGAGTAGGAGTAGGAGTAGGAGTAGGAGTAGGAGAAGGAGTAGGAGCAGGAGTAGGAGTAGGAGTAGGAGTAGGAGTAGGAGGAGGAGTAGGAGCAGGAGTAGGAGTAGGAGTAGGAGTAGGAGTAGGAGCAGGAGTAGGAGTAGGAGTAGGAGTAGGAGTAGGAGCAGGAGGAGGAGTAGGAGCAGGAGTAGGAGTAGGAGTAGGAGTAGGAGCAGGAGTAGGAGTAGGAGTAGGAGCAGGAGTAGGAGTAGGAGTAGGAGTAGGAGCAGGAGTAGGAGTAGGAGTAGGAGCAGGAGGAGGAGTAGGAGCAGGAGTAGGAGTAGGAGTAGGAGTAGGAGTAGGAGCAGGAGTAGGAGTAGGAGTAGGAGTAGGAGTAGGAGTAGGAGCAGGAAGAGGAGTAGGAGCAGGAGTAGGAGTAGGAGTAGGAGTAGGAGTAGGAGCAGGAGTAGGAGTAGGAGTAGGAGCAGGAGTAGGAGTAGGAGTAGGAGCAGGAGGAGGAGTAGGAGCAGGAGTAGGAGTAGGAGTAGGAGCAGGAGCAGGAGTAGGAGCAGGAGTAGGAGTCGGAGTAGGAGCAGGAGCAGGAGTAGGAGTAGGAGCAGGAGTAGGAGTAGGAGTATGAGCAGGAGTAGGAGCAGGAGTAGGAGTAGGAGTAGGAGTAGGAGTAGGAGCAGGAGTAGGAGTAGGAGTAGGAGTAGGAGTATGAGCAGGAGTAGGAGTAGGAGCAGGAGTAGGAGTAGGAGTAGGAGTATGAGCAGGAGTAGGAGTAGGAGTAGGAGTAGGAGCAGGAGTATGAGTAGGAGCAGGAGTAGGAGTAGGAGTAGGAGTATGAGCAGGAGTAGGAGTAGGAGCAGGAGTAGGAGTAGGAGTAGGAGTAGGAGCAGGAGTAGGAGTAGGAGTAGGAGCAGGAGTAGGAGTAGGAGTAGGAGCAGGAGCAGGAGTAGGAGCAGGAGTATGAGTAGGAGCAGGAGTAGGAGTAGGAGTAGGAGTAGGAGTAGGAGTAGGAGTAGGAGCAGGAGTAGGAGTATGAGTAGGAGTATGAGCAGGAGTAGGAGTAGGAGCAGGAGTAGGAGTAGGAGTAGGAGTATGAGCAGGAGTAGGAGTAGGAGTAGGAGTAGGAGTAGGAGCAGGAGCAGGAGTAGGAGTAGGAGCAGGAGTAGGAGTAGGAGTAGGAGTAGGAGTAGGAGTAGGAGCAGGAGTATGAGTAGGAGCAGGAGTAGGAGTAGGAGCAGGAGTAGGAGTAGGAGTAGGAGTAGGAGTAGGAGCAGGAGTAGGAGTATGAGTAGGAGCAGGAGTATGAGTAGGAGCAGGAGTAGGAGTAGGAGTAGGAGCATGAGTAGGAGTATGAGTAGGAGCAGGAGTATGAGTAGGAGCAGGAGTAGGAGTAGGAGTAGGAGTAGGAGCAGGAGTAGGAGTATGAGTAGGAGCAGGAGTATGAGGAGGAGCAGGAGTAGGAGTAGGAGCAGGAGTAGGAGCAGGAGTAGGAGTATGAGTAGGAGTATGAGCAGGAGTAGGAGTAGGAGCAGGAGTAGGAGTAGGAGTAGGAGTAGGAGTATGAGCAGGAGTAGGAGTAGGAGTAGGAGTAGGAGTAGGAGCAGGAGCAGGAGTAGGAGTAGGAGTAGGAGCAGGAGTAGGAGTAGGAGTAGGAGTAGGAGTAGGAGCAGGAGTATGAGTAGGAGCAGGAGTAGGAGTAGGAGCAGGAGTAGGAGTAGGAGTAGGAGTAGGAGTAGGAGCAGGAGTAGGAGTATGAGTAGGAGCAGGAGTATGAGTAGGAGCAGGAGTAGGAGTAGGAGTAGGAGCATGAGTAGGAGTATGAGTAGGAGCAGGAGTATGAGTAGGAGCAGGAGTAGGAGTAGGAGTAGGAGTAGGAGCAGGAGTAGGAGTATGAGTAGGAGCAGGAGTATGAGGAGGAGCAGGAGTAGGAGTAGGAGCAGGAGTAGGAGTATGAGTAGGAGCAGGAGTAGGAGTAGGAGTAGGAGTATGAGCAGGAGTAGGAGTAGGAGCAGGAGTAGGAGCAGGAGTAGGAGTAGGAGTAGGAGCAGGAGTAGGAGTAGGAGCAGGAGTAGGATTAGGAGTATGAGCAGGAGCAGGATTAGGAGTAGGAGTAGGAGTAGGATCAGGAGTAGGAGTAGGAGCAGGAGTAGGAGTAGGAGCAGGAGTAGGAGTAGGAGCAGGAGCAGGAGCAGGAGTAGGAGGAGGAGTAGGAGGAGGAGCAGGAGTAGGAGTAGGAGTAGGAGCAGGAGTAGGTGCAGGAGTAGGAGTAGGAGCAGGAGTAGGAGTAGGATCAGGAGTAGGAGTAGGAGCAGGAGTAGGAGTAGGAGTAGGAGTAGGAGTAGGAGTAGGAGCAGGAGTAGGAGTAGGATCAGGAGTAGGAGTAGGAGTAGGAGTAGGAGCAGGAGTAGGAGTAGGATCAGGAGTAGGAGTAGGAGCAGGAGCAGGAGTAGGAGTAGGAGTAGGAGTAGGAGCAGGAGTAGGAGTAGGAGTAGGAGTAGGAGCAGGAGTAGGAGTAGGATCAGGAGTAGCAGTAGGAGTAGGAGTAGGAGTAGGAGTAGGAGTAGGAGAAGGAGTAGGAGTAGGAGCAGGAGCAGGAGTAGGAGCAGGAGCAGGAGCAGGAGTAGGAGTAGGAGTAGGAGCAGGAGCAGGAGTAGGAGTAGGAGTAGGAGTAGGAGCAGGAGTAGGAGGAGGAGCAGGAGTAGGAGCAGGAGTAGGAGCAGGAGCAGGAGCAGGAGTAGGAGCAGGAGTAGGAGTAGGAGTAGGAGTAGGAGTAGGAGCAGGAGCAGGAGTAGGAGCAGGAGCAGGAGCAGGAGTAGGAGTAGGAGTAGGAGCAGGAGCAGGAGGAGGAGTAGGAGTAGGAGTAGGAGTAGGAGCAGGAGCAGGAGTAGGAGCAGGAGCAGGAGCAGGAGTAGGAGTAGGAGTAGGAGCAGGAGTAGGAGCAGGAGTAGGAGGAGGAGCAGGAGTAGGAGCAGGAGTAGGAGCAGGAGCAGGAGCAGGAGTAGGAGTAGGAGTAGGAGCAGGAGCAGGAGTAGGAGTAGGAGTAGGAGTAGGAGTAGGAGCAGGAGCAGGATTAGGAGCAGGAGCAGGAGTAGGAGCAGGAGCAGGAGTAGGAGTAGGAGTAGGAGCAGGAGTAGGAGCAGGAGTAGGAGTAGGAGTAGGAGTAGGAGCAGGAGTAGGAGCAGTAGTAGGAGTAGGAGCAGGAGCAGGAGCAGGAGTAGGAGTAGGAGCAGGAGTAGGAGCAGGAGGAGGAGTAGGAGTAGGAGAAGGAGCAGGAGTAGGAGTAGGAGTAGGAGCAGGAGTTGGATTAGGAGTAGGAGCAGGAGTAGGAGTAGGAGTAGGAGCAGGAGGAGGAGCAGGAGTTGGATTAGGAGTAGGAGCAGGAGTAGGAGTAGGAGCAGGAGTTGGAGTAGGAGTAGGAGTAGGAGCAGGAGTAGGAGCAGGAGTAGGAGCAGGAGTAGGAGTAGGAGTAGGAGCAGGAGTAGGAGCAGGAGTAGGAGCAGGAGTAGGAGTAGGAGCTGGAGTAGGAGTAGGAGCAGGAGTAGGAGTCGGAGTAGGAGTAGGAGCAGGAGTAGGAGTAGGAGTAGGAGCAGGAGTAGGAGTAGGAGCAGGAGCAGGAGTAGGAGCAGGAGCAGGAGTAGGAGTCGGAGTAGGAGGAGGAGTAGGAGTAGGAGCAGGAGTAGGAGTAGGAGTAGGAGCAGGAGTAGGTGCAGGAGTAGGAGTAGGAGCAGGAGTAGGAGTAGGATCAGGAGTAGGAGTAGGAGCAGGAGTAGGAGTAGGAGTAGGAGTAGGAGTAGGAGAAGGAGTAGGAGCAGGAGTAGGAGTAGGAGTAGGAGTAGGAGTAGGAGGAGGAGTAGGAGCAGGAGTAGGAGTAGGAGTAGGAGTAGGAGTAGGAGCAGGAGTAGGAGTAGGTGTAGGAGTAGGAGTAGGAGTAGGAGCAGGAGGAGGAGTAGGAGCAGGAGTAGGAGTAGGAGTAGGAGTAGGAGCAGGAGTAGGAGTAGGAGTAGGAGCAGGAGTAGGAGTAGGAGTAGGAGTAGGAGCAGGAGTAGGAGTAGGAGTAGGAGCAGGAGGAGGAGTAGGAGCAGGAGTAGGAGTAGGAGTAGGAGTAGGAGCAGGAGTAGGAGTAGGAGTAGGAGTAGGAGTAGGAGTAGGAGCAGGAGGAGGAGTAGGAGCAGGAGTAGGAGTAGGAGTAGGAGTAGGAGTAGGAGCAGGAGTAGGAGTAGGAGTAGGAGCAGGAGTAGGAGTAGGAGTAGGAGCAGGAGGAGGAGTAGGAGCAGGAGTAGGAGCAGGAGTAGGAGTAGGAGCAGGAGCAGGAGTAGGAGCAGGAGCAGGAGTAGGAGTAGGAGTCGGAGTAGGAGGAGGAGTAGGAGTAGGAGCAGGAGTAGGAGTAGGAGTAGGAGCAGGAGTAGGTGCAGGAGTAGGAGTAGGAGCAGGAGTAGGAGTAGGATCAGGAGTAGGAGTAGGAGCAGGAGTAGGAGTAGGAGTAGGAGAAGGAGTAGGAGCAGGAGTAGGAGTAGGAGTAGGAGTAGGAGTAGGAGTAGGAGCAGGAGGAGGAGTAGGAGCAGGAGTAGGAGTAGGAGTAGGAGTAGGAGTAGGAGCAGGAGTAGGAGTAGGAGTAGGAGTAGGAGCAGGAGTAGGAGTAGGAGTAGGAGCAGGAGGAGGAGTAGGAGCAGGAGTAGGAGTAGGAGTAGGAGTAGGAGTAGGAGCAGGAGTAGGAGTAGGAGTAGGAGTAGGAGCAGGAGCAGGAGTAGGAGTAGGAGTAGGAGCAGGAGTAGGTGCAGGAGTAGGAGTAGGAGCAGGAGTAGGAGTAGGATCAGGAGTAGGAGTAGGAGCAGGAGTAGGAGTAGGAGTAGGAGTAGGAGTAGGAGAAGGAGTAGGAGCAGGAGTAGGAGCAGGAGTAGGAGTAGGAGTAGGAGCAGGAGGAGGAGTAGGAGCAGGAGTAGGAGTAGGAGCAGGAGTAGGAGTAGGAGTAGGAGCAGGAGGAGGAGTAGGAGCAGGAGTAGGAGTAGGAGCAGGAGGAGGAGTAGGAGCAGGAGTAGGAGTAGGAGTAGGAGTAGGAGTAGGAGCAGGAGTAGGAGTAGGAGTAGGAGTAGGAGCAGGAGCAGGAGTAGGATCAGGAGTAGGAGTAGGAGCAGGAGTAGGAGTAGGAGTAGGAGTAGGAGTAGGAGTAGGAGTAGGAGCAGGAGCAGGAGTAGGATCAGGAGTAGGAGTAGGAGCAGGAGCAGGAGTAGGATCAGGAGTAGGAGTAGGAGCAGGAGTAGGAGCAGGAGTAGGAGTAGGAGTAGGAGTAGGAGCAGGAGCAGGAGTAGGATCAGGAGTAGGAGTAGGAGCAGGAGTAGGAGCAGGAGCAGGAGTAGGAGCAGGAGTAGGTGCAGGAGTAGGAGTAGGAGCAGGAGTAGGAGCAGGAGCAGGAGTAGGAGCAGGAGTAGGTGCAGGAGTAGGAGTAGGAGCAGGAGTAGGAGTAGGATCAGGAGTAGGAGTAGGAGCAGGAGTAGGAGTAGGAGTAGGAGTAGGAGTAGGAGAAGGAGTAGGAGCAGGAGTAGGAGTAGGAGCAGGAGCAGGAGTAGGAGGAGGAGCAGGAGTAGGAGCAGGAGTAGGAGTAGGAGCAGGAGTAGGAGCAGGAGCAGGAGTAGGAGCAGGAGCAGGAGTAGGAGCAGGAGCAGGAGTAGGAGCAGGAGTAGGAGTAGGAGTAGGAGCAGGAGTAGGAGTAGGAGCAGGAGTAGGAGCAGGAGTAGGAGTAGGAGCAGGAGCAGGAGTAGGAGCAGGAGTAGGAGTAGGAGTAGGAGTAGGAGCAGGAGTAGGAGGAGGAGCAGGAGTAGGAGCAGGAGTAGGAGTAGGAGCAGGAGTAGGAGCAGGAGCAGGAGTAGGAGCAGGAGCAGGAGTAGGAGCAGGAGCAGGAGTAGGAGCAGGAGTAGGAGTAGGAGTAGGAGCAGGAGTAGGAGTAGGAGCAGGAGTAGGAGCAGGAGTAGGAGTAGGAGCAGGAGCAGGAGTAGGAGCAGGAGTAGGAGTAGGAGTAGGAGTAGGAGCAGGAGTAGGAGCAGGAGCAGGAGTAGGAGCAGGAGCAGGAGTAGGAGCAGGAGTAGGAGTAGGAGTAGGAGCAGGAGTAGGAGTAGGAGCAGGAGTAGGAGCAGGAGTAGGAGCAGGAGTAGGAGCAGGAGTAGGAGCAGGAGCAGGAGCAGGAGTAGGAGCAGGAGTAGGAGTAGGAGCAGGAGTAGGAGTAGGAGCAGGAGTTGGAGTAGGAGCAGGAGTAGGAGCAGGAGCAGGAGTAGGATTAGGAGCAGGAGTAGGAGTAGGAGAAGGAGTAGGAGTAGGAGCAGGAGTAGGAGCAGGAGCAGGAGCAGGAGTAGGAGTAGGAGTAGGAGTAGGAGTAGGAGCAGGAGTAGGAGTAGGAGCAGGAGTAGGAGTAGGAGTAGGAGTAGGAGTAGGAGCAGGAGCAGGCGCAGGAGTAGGAGGAGGAGCAGGAGTAGGAGTAGGAGCAGGAGTAGGAGCAGGAGTAGGAGTAGGAGTAGGAGTAGGAGCAGGAGCAGGCGCAGGAGTAGGAGGAGGAGTAGGAGTAGGAGTAGGAGCAGGAGTAGGAGCAGGAGTAGGAGCAGGAGTAGGAGTAGGAGCAGGAGCAGGAGTAGGAGTAGGAGTAGGAGTAGGAGCAGGAGCAGGAGTAGGAGTCGGAGTAGGAGCAGGAGTAGGAGCAGGAGTAGGAGTAGGACTAGGAGTAGGAGTATGAGCAGGAGCAGGAGCAGGAGTAGGAGTAGGAGTAGGAGTAGGAGCACGAGTAGGAGTAGGACTAGGAGTAGGAGTATGAGCAGGAGCAGGAGCAGGAGTAGGACTAGGAGTAGGAGTATGAGCAGGAGCAGGAGCAGGAGTAGGAGTAGGAGTAGGAGTAGGAGCAGGAGTAGGAGTAGGAGCAGAAGTAGGAGCAGGAGTAGGAGTAGGAGTAGGAGCAGGAGTAGGAGTAGGAGCAGGAGTAGGAGTAGGAGCAGGAGCAGGAGCAGGAGTAGGAGGAGGAGTAGGAGTAGGAGTAGGAGCAGGAGCAGGAGTAGGAGTAGGAGTAGGAGCAGGAGTCGGAGGAGGAGCAGGAGTAGGAGCAGGAGCAGGAGTAGGAGTAGGAGTAGGAGTAGGAGCAGGAGTAGGAGCAGGAGTAGGAGCAGGAGCAGGAGTAGGAGTAGGAGTAGGAGTAGGAGTAGGAGTCGGAGCAGGAGTAGGAGTAGGAGTAGGAGTAGGAGCAGGAGTAGGAGCAGGAGTAGGAGCAGGAGTAGGAGCAGGAGCAGGAGTAGGAGCAGGAGTAGGAGCAGGAGCAGGAGTAGGAGTAGGAGTAGGAGTCGGAGCAGGAGTAGGAGCAGGAGTAGGAGTAGGAGCAGGAGTAGGAGCAGGAGCAGGAGTAGGAGTAGGAGTAGGAGTCGGAGCAGGAGTAGGAGTAGGAGCAGGAGTAGGAGCAGGAGCAGGAGTAGGAGCAGGAGTAGGAGTAGGAGTAGGAGTAGGAGTAGGAGCAGGAGCAGGAGTAGGAGCAGGAGTCGGAGGAGGAGTCGGAGCAGGAGTAGGAGCAGGAGTAGGAGTCGGAGCAGGAGTAGGAGTAGGAGCAGGAGTAGGAGCAGGAGTAGGAGCAGGAGCAGGAGCAGGAGTAGGAGTAGGAGCAGGAGTAGGAGTATGAGCAGGAGCAGGAGTAGGAGTAGGAGTAGGAGTAGGAGCAGGAGCAGGAGCAGGAGTAGGAGTAGGAGCAGGAGGAGGAGTAGGAGTAGGAGTAGGAGCAGGAGTAGGAGCAGGAGTAGGAGCAGGAGTAGGAGTAGGAGCAGGAGCAGGAGTAGGAGTAGGAGTAGGAGTAGGAGCAGGAGCAGGAGTAGGAGTCGGAGTAGGAGCAGGAGTAGGAGCAGGAGTAGGAGTAGGACTAGGAGTAGGAGTATGAGCAGGAGCAGGAGCAGGAGTAGGAGTAGGAGTAGGAGTAGGAGCACGAGTAGGAGTAGGACTAGGAGTAGGAGTATGAGCAGGAGCAGGAGCAGGAGTAGGACTAGGAGTAGGAGTATGAGCAGGAGCAGGAGCAGGAGTAGGAGTAGGAGTAGGAGTAGGAGCAGGAGTAGGAGTAGGAGCAGAAGTAGGAGCAGGAGTAGGAGTAGGAGTAGGAGCAGGAGTAGGAGTAGGAGCAGGAGTAGGAGTAGGAGCAGGAGCAGGAGCAGGAGTAGGAGGAGGAGTAGGAGTAGGAGTAGGAGCAGGAGCAGGAGTAGGAGTAGGAGTAGGAGCAGGAGTCGGAGGAGGAGCAGGAGTAGGAGCAGGAGCAGGAGTAGGAGTAGGAGTAGGAGTAGGAGCAGGAGTAGGAGCAGGAGTAGGAGCAGGAGCAGGAGTAGGAGTAGGAGTAGGAGTAGGAGTAGGAGTCGGAGCAGGAGTAGGAGTAGGAGTAGGAGTAGGAGCAGGAGTAGGAGCAGGAGTAGGAGCAGGAGTAGGAGCAGGAGCAGGAGTAGGAGCAGGAGTAGGAGCAGGAGCAGGAGTAGGAGTAGGAGTAGGAGTCGGAGCAGGAGTAGGAGCAGGAGTAGGAGTAGGAGCAGGAGTAGGAGCAGGAGCAGGAGTAGGAGTAGGAGTAGGAGTCGGAGCAGGAGTAGGAGTAGGAGCAGGAGTAGGAGCAGGAGCAGGAGTAGGAGCAGGAGTAGGAGTAGGAGTAGGAGTAGGAGTAGGAGCAGGAGCAGGAGTAGGAGCAGGAGTCGGAGGAGGAGTCGGAGCAGGAGTAGGAGCAGGAGTAGGAGTCGGAGCAGGAGTAGGAGTAGGAGCAGGAGTAGGAGCAGGAGTAGGAGCAGGAGCAGGAGCAGGAGTAGGAGTAGGAGCAGGAGTAGGAGTATGAGCAGGAGCAGGAGTAGGAGTAGGAGTAGGAGTAGGAGCAGGAGCAGGAGCAGGAGTAGGAGTAGGAGCAGGAGTAGGAGTATGAGCAGGAGCAGGAGTAGGAGTAGGAGTAGGAGTATGAGCAGGAGTAGGAGTATGAGTAGGAGTATGAGCAGGAGTAGGAGTAGGAGCAGGAGTAGGAGTAGGAGTAGGAGTAGGAGTATGAGCAGGAGTAGGAGTAGGAGTAGGAGTAGGAGTAGGAGCAGGAGCAGGAGTAGGAGTAGGAGCAGGAGTAGGAGTAGGAGTAGGAGTAGGAGTAGGAGTAGGAGCAGGAGTATGAGTAGGAGCAGGAGTAGGAGTAGGAGCAGGAGTAGGAGTAGGAGTAGGAGTAGGAGTAGGAGCAGGAGTAGGAGTATGAGTAGGAGCAGGAGTATGAGTAGGAGCAGGAGTAGGAGTAGGAGTAGGAGCATGAGTAGGAGTATGAGTAGGAGCAGGAGTATGAGTAGGAGCAGGAGTAGGAGTAGGAGTAGGAGTAGGAGCAGGAGTAGGAGTATGAGTAGGAGCAGGAGTATGAGGAGGAGCAGGAGTAGGAGTAGGAGCAGGAGTAGGAGCAGGAGTAGGAGTATGAGTAGGAGTATGAGCAGGAGTAGGAGTAGGAGCAGGAGTAGGAGTAGGAGTAGGAGTAGGAGTATGAGCAGGAGTAGGAGTAGGAGTAGGAGTAGGAGTAGGAGCAGGAGCAGGAGTAGGAGTAGGAGTAGGAGCAGGAGTAGGAGTAGGAGTAGGAGTAGGAGTAGGAGCAGGAGTATGAGTAGGAGCAGGAGTAGGAGTAGGAGCAGGAGCAGGAGTAGGAGTAGGAGTAGGAGTAGGAGCAGGAGTAGGAGTATGAGTAGGAGCAGGAGTATGAGTAGGAGCAGGAGTAGGAGTAGGAGTAGGAGCATGAGTAGGAGTATGAGTAGGAGCAGGAGTATGAGTAGGAGCAGGAGTAGGAGTAGGAGTAGGAGTAGGAGCAGGAGTAGGAGTATGAGTAGGAGCAGGAGTATGAGGAGGAGCAGGAGTAGGAGTAGGAGCAGGAGTAGGAGTATGAGTAGGAGCAGGAGTAGGAGTAGGAGTAGGAGTATGAGCAGGAGTAGGAGTAGGAGCAGGAGTAGGAGCAGGAGTAGGAGTAGGAGTAGGAGCAGGAGTAGGAGTAGGAGCAGGAGTAGGATTAGGAGTATGAGCAGGAGCAGGATTAGGAGTAGGAGTAGGAGTAGGATCAGGAGTAGGAGTAGGAGCAGGAGTAGGAGTAGGAGTAGGAGTAGGAGCAGGAGTAGGAGTAGGAGTAGGAGTAGGAGCAGGAGTAGGAGTAGGAGTAGGAGTAGGAGTAGGAGCAGGAGTAGGAGTAGGAGCAGGAGTAGGAGTAGGAGTAGGAGCAGGAGTAGGAGTAGGAGCAGGAGTAGGAGTAGGATCAGGAGTAGGAGTAGGAGCAGGAGTAGGAGTAGGAGCAGGAGTAGGAGTAGGAGTAGGAGTAGGAGAAGGAGTAGGAGCAGGAGTAGGAGTAGGAGCAGGAGTAGGAGTAGGAGCAGGAGTAGGAGTAGGAGCAGGAGCAGGAGCAGGAGTAGGAGGAGGAGTAGGAGGAGGAGCAGGAGTAGGAGTAGGAGTAGGAGCAGGAGTAGGTGCAGGAGTAGGAGTAGGAGCAGGAGTAGGAGTAGGATCAGGAGTAGGAGTAGGAGCAGGAGTAGGAGTAGGAGTAGGAGTAGGAGTAGGAGTAGGAGCAGGAGTAGGAGTAGGATCAGGAGTAGGAGTAGGAGTAGGAGTAGGAGCAGGAGTAGGAGTAGGATCAGGAGTAGGAGTAGGAGCAGGAGCAGGAGTAGGAGTAGGAGTAGGAGTAGGAGCAGGAGTAGGAGTAGGAGTAGGAGTAGGAGTAGGAGCAGGAGTAGGAGTAGGATCAGGAGTAGCAGTAGGAGTAGGAGTAGGAGTAGGAGTAGGAGTAGGAGAAGGAGTAGGAGTAGGAGCAGGAGCAGGAGTAGGAGCAGGAGCAGGAGCAGGAGTAGGAGTAGGAGCAGGAGCAGGAGTAGGAGTAGGAGTAGGAGTAGGAGTAGGAGCAGGAGTAGGAGGAGGAGCAGGAGTAGGAGCAGGAGTAGGAGCAGGAGCAGGAGCAGGAGTAGGAGCAGGAGTAGGAGTAGGAGTAGGAGTAGGAGTAGGAGCAGGAGCAGGAGTAGGAGCAGGAGCAGGAGCAGGAGTAGGAGTAGGAGTAGGAGCAGGAGCAGGAGGAGGAGTAGGAGTAGGAGTAGGAGTAGGAGCAGGAGCAGGAGTAGGAGCAGGAGCAGGAGCAGGAGTAGGAGTAGGAGTAGGAGCAGGAGTAGGAGCAGGAGTAGGAGGAGGAGCAGGAGTAGGAGCAGGAGTAGGAGCAGGAGCAGGAGCAGGAGTAGGAGTAGGAGTAGGAGCAGGAGCAGGAGTAGGAGTAGGAGTAGGAGTAGGAGTAGGAGCAGGAGCAGGATTAGGAGCAGGAGCAGGAGTAGGAGCAGGAGCAGGAGTAGGAGTAGGAGTAGGAGTAGGAGCAGGAGTAGGAGCAGGAGTAGGAGTAGGAGTAGGAGTAGGAGCAGGAGTAGGAGCAGGAGTAGGAGTAGGAGCAGGAGCAGGAGCAGGAGTAGGAGTAGGAGCAGGAGTAGGAGTAGGAGCAGGAGGAGGAGTAGGAGTAGGAGAAGGAGCAGGAGTAGGAGTAGGAGCAGGAGTTGGATTAGGAGTAGGAGCAGGAGTAGGAGTAGGAGTAGGAGCAGGAGGAGGAGCAGGAGTTGGATTAGGAGTAGGAGCAGGAGTAGGAGTAGGAGCAGGAGTTGGAGTAGGAGTAGGAGTAGGAGCAGGAGTAGGAGCAGGAGTAGGAGCAGGAGTAGGAGTAGGAGTAGGAGCAGGAGTAGGAGTAGGAGCTGGAGTAGGAGTAGGAGCAGGAGTAGGAGTCGGAGTAGGAGTAGGAGCAGGAGTAGGAGTAGGAGTAGGAGCAGGAGTAGGAGTAGGAGCAGGAGCAGGAGTAGGAGCAGGAGCAGGAGTAGGAGTCGGAGTAGGAGGAGGAGTAGGAGTAGGAGCAGGAGTAGGAGTAGGAGTAGGAGCAGGAGTAGGTGCAGGAGTAGGAGTAGGAGCAGGAGTAGGAGTAGGATCAGGAGTAGGAGTAGGAGCAGGAGTAGGAGTAGGAGTAGGAGTAGGAGAAGGAGTAGGAGCAGGAGTAGGAGTAGGAGTAGGAGTAGGAGTAGGAGGAGGAGTAGGAGCAGGAGTAGGAGTAGGAGTAGGAGTAGGAGTAGGAGCAGGAGTAGGAGTAGGTGTAGGAGTAGGAGTAGGAGTAGGAGCAGGAGGAGGAGTAGGAGCAGGAGTAGGAGTAGGAGTAGGAGTAGGAGCAGGAGTAGGAGTAGGAGTAGGAGCAGGAGTAGGAGTAGGAGTAGGAGTAGGAGCAGGAGTAGGAGTAGGAGTAGGAGCAGGAGGAGGAGTAGGAGCAGGAGTAGGAGTAGGAGTAGGAGTAGGAGCAGGAGTAGGAGTAGGAGTAGGAGTAGGAGTAGGAGTAGGAGCAGGAGGAGGAGTAGGAGCAGGAGTAGGAGTAGGAGTAGGAGTAGGAGTAGGAGCAGGAGTAGGAGTAGGAGTAGGAGCAGGAGTAGGAGTAGGAGTAGGAGCAGGAGGAGGAGTAGGAGCAGGAGTAGGAGAAGGAGTAGGAGTAGGAGCAGGAGCAGGAGTAGGAGCAGGAGCAGGAGTAGGAGTAGGAGTCGGAGTAGGAGGAGGAGTAGGAGTAGGAGCAGGAGTAGGAGTAGGAGTAGGAGCAGGAGTAGGTGCAGGAGTAGGAGTAGGAGCAGGAGTAGGAGTAGGATCAGGAGTAGGAGTAGGAGCAGGAGTAGGAGTAGGAGTAGGAGAAGGAGTAGGAGCAGGAGTAGGAGTAGGAGTAGGAGTAGGAGTAGGAGTAGGAGCAGGAGGAGGAGTAGGAGCAGGAGTAGGAGTAGGAGTAGGAGTAGGAGTAGGAGCAGGAGTAGGAGTAGGAGTAGGAGTAGGAGCAGGAGTAGGAGTAGGAGTAGGAGCAGGAGGAGGAGTAGGAGCAGGAGTAGGAGTAGGAGTAGGAGTAGGAGTGGGAGCAGGAGTAGGAGTAGGAGTAGGAGTAGGAGCAGGAGCAGGAGTAGGAGTAGGAGTAGGAGCAGGAGTAGGTGCAGGAGTAGGAGTAGGAGCAGGAGTAGGAGTAGGATCAGGAGTAGGAGTAGGAGCAGGAGTAGGAGTAGGAGTAGGAGTAGGAGTAGGAGAAGGAGTAGGAGCAGGAGTAGGAGCAGGAGTAGGAGTAGGAGTAGGAGCAGGAGGAGGAGTAGGAGCAGGAGTAGGAGCAGGAGTAGGAGTAGGAGCAGGAGTAGGAGTAGGAGTAGGAGCAGGAGGAGGAGTAGGAGCAGGAGTAGGAGTAGGAGTAGGAGCAGGAGGAGGAGTAGGAGCAGGAGTAGGAGTAGGAGTAGGAGTAGGAGTAGGAGCAGGAGTAGGAGTAGGAGTAGGAGTAGGAGCAGGAGCAGGAGTAGGATCAGGAGTAGGAGTAGGAGCAGGAGTAGGAGTAGGAGTAGGAGTAGGAGTAGGAGTAGGAGCAGGAGCAGGAGTAGGATCAGGAGTAGGAGTAGGAGCAGGAGCAGGAGTAGGATCAGGAGTAGGAGTAGGAGCAGGAGTAGGAGCAGGAGTAGGAGTAGGAGTAGGAGTAGGAGCAGGAGCAGGAGTAGGATCAGGAGTAGGAGTAGGAGCAGGAGTAGGAGCAGGAGCAGGAGTAGGAGCAGGAGTAGGTGCAGGAGTAGGAATAGGAGCAGGAGTAGGAGCAGGAGCAGGAGTAGGAGCAGGAGTAGGTGCAGGAGTAGGAGTAGGAGCAGGAGTAGGAGTAGGATCAGGAGTAGGAGTAGGAGCAGGAGTAGGAGTAGGAGTAGGAGTAGGAGTAGGAGAAGGAGTAGGAGCAGGAGTAGGAGTAGGAGCAGGAGCAGGAGTAGGAGGAGGAGCAGGAGTAGGAGCAGGAGTAGGAGTAGGAGCAGGAGTAGGAGCAGGAGCAGGAGTAGGAGCAGGAGCAGGAGTAGGAGCAGGAGCAGGAGTAGGAGCAGGAGTAGGAGTAGGAGTAGGAGCAGGAGTAGGAGTAGGAGCAGGAGTAGGAGCAGGAGTAGGAGTAGGAGCAGGAGCAGGAGTAGGAGCAGGAGTAGGAGTAGGAGTAGGAGTAGGAGCAGGAGTAGGAGGAGGAGCAGGAGTAGGAGCAGGAGTAGGAGTAGGAGCAGGAGTAGGAGCAGGAGCAGGAGTAGGAGCAGGAGCAGGAGTAGGAGCAGGAGCAGGAGTAGGAGCAGGAGTAGGAGTAGGAGTAGGAGCAGGAGTAGGAGTAGGAGCAGGAGTAGGAGCAGGAGTAGGAGTAGGAGCAGGAGCAGGAGTAGGAGCAGGAGTAGGAGTAGGAGTAGGAGTAGGAGCAGGAGTAGGAGCAGGAGCAGGAGTAGGAGCAGGAGCAGGAGTAGGAGCAGGAGTAGGAGTAGGAGTAGGAGCAGGAGTAGGAGTAGGAGCAGGAGTAGGAGCAGGAGTAGGAGCAGGAGTAGGAGCAGGAGCAGGAGCAGGAGCAGGAGCAGGAGTAGGAGCAGGAGTAGGAGTAGGAGCAGGAGTAGGAGTAGGAGCAGGAGTTGGAGTAGGAGCAGGAGTAGGAGCAGGAGCAGGAGTAGGATTAGGAGCAGGAGTAGGAGTAGGAGAAGGAGTAGGAGTAGGAGCAGGAGTAGGAGCAGGAGCAGGAGCAGGAGTAGGAGTAGGAGTAGGAGTAGGAGTAGGAGCAGGAGTAGGAGTAGGAGCAGGAGTAGGAGCAGGAGTAGGAGTAGGAGTAGGAGTAGGAGCAGGAGCAGGCGCAGGAGTAGGAGGAGGAGCAGGAGTAGGAGTAGGAGCAGGAGTAGGAGCAGGAGTAGGAGTAGGAGTAGGAGTAGGAGCAGGAGCAGGCGCAGGAGTAGGAGGAGGAGTAGGAGTAGGAGTAGGAGCAGGAGTAGGAGCAGGAGTAGGAGCAGGAGTAGGAGTAGGAGCAGGAGCAGGAGTAGGAGTAGGAGTAGGAGTAGGAGCAGGAGCAGGAGTAGGAGTC
Organism: Heptranchias perlo; assembly: GCF_035084215.1. Lineage (NCBI taxonomy): Eukaryota > Metazoa > Chordata > Chondrichthyes > Hexanchiformes > Hexanchidae > Heptranchias > Heptranchias perlo. Next base: position 184,168 of record NW_027139273.1, read on the forward strand.
GGAGTAGGAGCAGGAGTAGGAGCAGGAGTAGGAGTAGGACTAGGAGTAGGAGTATGAGCAGGAGCAGGAGCAGGAGTAGGAGTAGGAGTAGGAGTAGGAGCACGAGTAGGAGTAGGACTAGGAGTAGGAGTATGAGCAGGAGCAGGAGCAGGAGTAGGACTAGGAGTAGGAGTATGAGCAGGAGCAGGAGCAGGAGTAGGAGTAGGAGTAGGAGTAGGAGCAGGAGTAGGAGTAGGAGCAGAAGTAGGAGCAGGAGTAGGAGTAGGAGTAGGAGCAGGAGTAGGAGTAGGAGCAGGAGTAGGAGTAGGAGCAGGAGCAGGAGCAGGAGCAGGAGTAGGAGTAGGAGTAGGAGTAGGAGTAGGAGTCGGAGCAGGAGTAGGAGTAGGAGTAGGAGTAGGAGCAGGAGTAGGAGCAGGAGTAGGAGCAGGAGTAGGAGCAGGAGCAGGAGTAGGAGCAGGAGTAGGAGCAGGAGCAGGAGTAGGAGTAGGAGTAGGAGTCGGAGCAGGAGTAGGAGCAGGAGCAGGAGTAGGAGCAGGAGTAGGAGCAGGAGCAGGAGTAGGAGTAGGAGTAGGAGTCGGAGCAGGAGTAGGAGTAGGAGCAGGAGTAGGAGCAGGAGCAGGAGTAGGAGCAGGAGTAGGAGTAGGAGTAGGAGTAGGAGTAGGAGCAGGAGCAGGAGTAGGAGCAGGAGTCGGAGGAGGAGTCGGAGCAGGAGTAGGAGCAGGAGTAGGAGTCGGAGCAGGAGTAGGAGTAGGAGCAGGAGTAGGAGCAGGAGTAGGAGCAGGAGCAGGAGTAGGAGTAGGAGCAGGAGTAGGAGTATGAGCAGGAGCAGGAGTAGGAGTAGGAGTAGGAGTAGGAGCAGGAGCAGGAGCAGGAGTAGGAGTAGGAGTAGGAGTATGAGCAGGAGCAGGAGTAGGAGTAGGAGTAGGAGTATGAGCAGGAGTAGGAGTAGGAGTAGGAGTAGGAGTAGGAGTAGGAGTATGAGCAGGAGTAGGAGTAGGAGCAGGAGTAGGAGTAGGAGCAGGAGTAGGAGTAGGAGTAGGAGCAGGAGCAGGAGTAGGAGTAGGAGCAGGAGCAGGAGTAGGAGCAGGAGTAGGAGTAGGAGTAGGAGTAGGAGTAGGAGCAGGAGTAGGAGTAGGAGCAGGAGTAGGAGTAGGAGCAGGAGTAGGAGTAGGAGTAGGAGCAGGAGTAGGAGTAGGAGTAGGAGTAGGAGTAGGAGTAGGAGTAGGAGTAGGAGCAGGAGTAGGAGCAGGAGTAGGAGCAGGAGGAGGAGTAGGAGTAGGAGTAGGAGTAGGAGTAGGAGTAGGAGCAGGAGTAGGAGTAGGAGTAGGAGTAGGAGTATGAGCAGGAGTAGGAGTAGGAGCAGGAGTAGGAGTAGGAGTAGGAGTAGGAGTAGGAGTAGGAGCAGGAGTAGGAGTAGGAGTAGGAGTAGGAGTATGAGCAGGAGTAGGAGTAGGAGTAGGAGTAGGAGCAGGAGTATGAGTAGGAGTAGGAGTAGGAGTATGAGCAGGAGTAGGAGTAGGAGCAGGAGTAGGAGTAGGAGTAGGAGTAGGAGCAGGAGTAGGAGTAGGAGTAGGAGTAGGAGTATGAGCAGGAGTAGGAGTAGGAGCAGGAGTAGGAGTAGGAGTAGGAGTATGAGCAGGAGTAGGAGTAGGAGTAGGAGTAGGAGCAGGAGTAGGAGTAGGAGTAGGAGTAGGAGCAGGAGTATGAGTAGGAGCAGGAGTAGGAGTAGGAGTAGGAGTATGAGCAGGAGTAGGAGTAGGAGCAGGAGTAGGAGTAGGAGTAGGAGTAGGAGCAGGAGTAGGAGTAGGAGTAGGAGCAGGAGTAGGAGTCGGAGTAGGAGCAGGAGCAGGAGTAGGAGTAGGAGCAGGAGTAGGAGTAGGAGTATGAGCAGGAGTAGGAGCAGGAGTAGGAGTAGGAGTAGGAGTAGGAGTAGGAGCAGGAGTAGGAGTAGGAGTAGGAGTAGGAGTATGAGCAGGAGTAGGAGTAGGAGCAGGAGTAGGAGTAGGAGTAGGAGTAGGAGTATGAGCAGGAGTAGGAGTAGGAGTAGGAGTAGGAGCAGGAGTATGAGTAGGAGCAGGAGTAGGAGTAGGAGTAGGAGTATGAGCAGGAGTAGGAGTAGGAGCAGGAGTAGGAGTAGGAGTAGGAGTAGGAGCAGGAGTAGGAGTAGGAGTAGGAGCAGGAGTAGGAGTAGGAGTAGGAGCAGGAGCAGGAGTAGGAGCAGGAGTATGAGTAGGAGCAGGAGTAGGAGTAGGAGCAGGAGTAGGAGCAGGAGTAGGAGTAGGAGTAGGAGTAGGAGTAGGAGCAGGAGTAGGAGTATGAGTAGGAGTATGAGCAGGAGTAGGAGTAGGAGCAGGAGTAGGAGTAGGAGTAGGAGTATGAGCAGGAGTAGGAGTAGGAGTAGGAGTAGGAGTAGGAGCAGGAGTAGGAGTAGGAGTAGGAGTAGGAGCAGGAGTAGGAGTAGGAGTAGGAGTAGGAGCAGGAGTATGAGTAGGAGCAGGAGTAGGAGTAGGAGCAGGAGTAGGAGTAGGAGTAGGAGTAGGAGTAGGAGCAGGAGTAGGAGTATGAGTAGGAGCAGGAGTATGAGTAGGAGCAGGAGTAGGAGTAGGAGTAGGAGCATGAGTAGGAGTATGAGTAGGAGCAGGAGTATGAGTAGGAGCAGGAGTAGGAGTAGGAGTAGGAGTAGGAGTAGGAGCAGGAGTAGGAGTATGAGTAGGAGCAGGAGTATGAGGAGGAGCAGGAGTAGGAGTAGGAGCAGGAGTAGGAGTATGAGTAGGAGCAGGAGTAGGAGTAGGAGTAGGAGTATGAGCAGGAGTAGGAGTAGGAGCAGGAGTAGGAGCAGGAGTAGGAGTAGGAGTAGGAGCAGGAGTAGGAGTAGGAGCAGGAGTAGGATTAGGAGTATGAGCAGGAGCAGGATTAGGAGTAGGAGTAGGAGTAGGATCAGGAGTAGGAGTAGGAGCAGGAGTAGGAGTAGGAGTAGGAGTAGGAGCAGGAGTAGGAGTAGGAGTAGGAGTAGGAGCAGGAGTAGGAGTAGGAGTAGGAGTAGGAGTAGGAGCAGGAGTAGGAGTAGGAGCAGGAGTAGGAGTAGGAGTAGGAGCAGGAGTAGGAGTAGGAGCAGGAGTAGGAGTAGGATCAGGAGTAGGAGTAGGAGCAGGAGTAGGAGTAGGAGCAGGAGTAGGAGTAGGAGTAGGAGTAGGAGAAGGAGTAGGAGCAGGAGTAGGAGTAGGAGCAGGAGTAGGAGTAGGAGCAGGAGTAGGAGTAGGAGCAGGAGCAGGAGCAGGAGGAGGAGGAGGAGTAGGAGGAGGAGCAGGAGTAGGAGTAGGAGTAGGAGCAGGAGTAGGTGCAGGAGTAGGAGTAGGAGCAGGAGTAGGAGTAGGATCAGGAGTAGGAGTAGGAGTAGGAGTAGGAGTAGGAGCAGGAGTAGGAGTAGGATCAGGAGTAGGAGTAGGAGTAGGAGTAGGAGCAGGAGTAGGAGTAGGATCAGGAGTAGGAGTAGGAGCAGGAGCAGGAGTAGGAGTAGGAGTAGGAGTAGGAGCAGGAGTAGGAGTAGGAGTAGGAGTAGGAGTAGGAGCAGGAGTAGGAGTAGGATCAGGAGTAGCAGTAGGAGTAGGAGTAGGAGTAGGAGTAGGAGTAGGAGAAGGAGTAGGAGTAGGAGCAGGAGCAGGAGTAGGAGCAGGAGCAGGAGCAGGAGTAGGAGTAGGAGTAGGAGCAGGAGCAGGAGTAGGAGTAGGAGTAGGAGTAGGAGTAGGAGCAGGAGTAGGAGGAGGAGCAGGAGTAGGAGCAGGAGTAGGAGCAGGAGCAGGAGCAGGAGTAGGAGCAGGAGTAGGAGTAGGAGTAGGAGTAGGAGTAGGAGCAGGAGCAGGAGTAGGAGCAGGAGCAGGAGCAGGAGTAGGAGTAGGAGTAGGAGCAGGAGCAGGAGTAGGAGTAGGAGTAGGAGCAGGAGCAGGAGTAGGAGCAGGAGCAGGAGCAGGAGTAGGAGTAGGAGTAGGAGCAGGAGTAGGAGCAGGAGTAGGAGGAGGAGCAGGAGTAGGAGCAGGAGTAGGAGCAGGAGCAGGAGCAGGAGTAGGAGTAGGAGTAGGAGCAGGAGCAGGAGTAGGAGTAGGAGTAGGAGTAGGAGTAGGAGCAGGAGCAGGATTAGGAGCAGGAGCAGGAGTAGGAGCAGGAGCAGGAGTAGGAGTAGGAGTAGGAGTAGGAGCAGGAGTAGGAGCAGGAGTAGGAGTAGGAGTAGGAGTAGGAGCAGGAGTAGGAGCAGGAGTAGGAGTAGGAGCAGGAGCAGGAGCAGGAGTAGGAGTAGGAGCAGGAGTAGGAGTAGGAGCAGGAGGAGGAGTAGGAGTAGGAGAAGGAGCAGGAGTAGGAGTAGGAGCAGGAGTTGGATTAGGAGTAGGAGCAGGAGTAGGAGTAGGAGTAGGAGCAGGAGGAGGAGCAGGAGTTGGATTAGGAGTAGGAGCAGGAGTAGGAGTAGGAGCAGGAGTTGGAGTAGGAGTAGGAGTAGGAGCAGGAGTAGGAGCAGGAGTAGGAGCAGGAGTAGGAGCAGGAGTAGGAGCAGGAGTAGGAGTAGGAGTAGGAGTAGGAGTCGGAGTAGGAGTAGGAGCAGGAGTAGGAGTAGGAGCAGGAGCAGGAGTAGGAGCAGGAGCAGGAGTAGGAGCAGGAGTAGGAGTAGGAGCAGGAGCAGGAGCAGGAGTAGGAGTAGGAGCAGGAGCAGGAGTAGGAGTCGGAGTAGGAGGAGGAGTAGGAGTAGGAGCAGGAGTAGGAGTAGGAGTAGGAGCAGGAGTAGGTGCAGGAGTAGGAGTAGGAGCAGGAGTAGGAGTAGGATCAGGAGTAGGAGTAGGAGCAGGAGTAGGAGTAGGAGTAGGAGTAGGAGTAGGAGAAGGAGTAGGAGTAGGAGTAGGAGCAGGAGCAGGAGTAGGAGCAGGAGCAGGAGTAGGAGCAGGAGTAGGAGTAGGAGCAGGAGCAGGAGCAGGAGTAGGAGTAGGAGCAGGAGCAGGAGTAGGAGTCGGAGTAGGAGGAGGAGTAGGAGTAGGAGCAGGAGTAGGAGTAGGAGTAGGAGCAGGAGTAGGTGCAGGAGTAGGAGTAGGAGCAGGAGTAGGAGTAGGATCAGGAGTAGGAGTAGGAGCAGGAGTAGGAGTAGGAGTAGGAGTAGGAGTAGGAGAAGGAGTAGGAGCAGGAGTAGGAGTAGGAGTAGGAGTAGGAGTAGGAGGAGGAGTAGGAGCAGGAGTAGGAGTAGGAGTAGGAGTAGGAGTAGGAGCAGGAGTAGGAGTAGGAGTAGGAGTAGGAGTAGGAGCAGGAGGAGGAGTAGGAGCAGGAGTAGGAGTAGGAGTAGGAGCAGGAGTAGGAGTAGGAGTAGGAGCAGGAGTAGGAGTAGGAGTAGGAGTAGGAGCAGGAGTAGGAGTAGGAGTAGGAGCAGGAGGAGGAGTAGGAGCAGGAGTAGGAGTAGGAGTAGGAGTAGGAGTAGGAGCAGGAGTAGGAGTAGGAGTAGGAGTAGGAGTAGGAGTAGGAGCAGGAGGAGGAGTAGGAGCAGGAGTAGGAGTAGGAGTAGGAGTAGGAGTAGGAGCAGGAGTAGGAGTAGGAGTAGGAGCAGGAGTAGGAGTAGGAGTAGGAGCAGGAGGAGGAGTAGGAGCAGGAGTAGGAGCAGGAGTAGGAGTAGGAGCAGGAGCAGGAGTAGGAGCAGGAGCAGGAGTAGGAGTAGGAGTCGGAGTAGGAGGAGGAGTAGGAGTAGGAGCAGGAGTAGGAGTAGGAGTAGGAGCAGGAGTAGGTGCAGGAGTAGGAGTAGGAGCAGGAGTAGGAGTAGGATCAGGAGTAGGAGTAGGAGCAGGAGTAGGAGTAGGAGTAGGAGAAGGAGTAGGAGCAGGAGTAGGAGTAGGAGTAGGAGTAGGAGTAGGAGTAGGAGCAGGAGGAGGAGTAGGAGCAGGAGTAGGAGTAGGAGTAGGAGTAGGAGTAGGAGCAGGAGTAGGAGTAGGAGTAGGAGTAGGAGTAGGAGTAGGAGTAGGAGCAGGAGGAGGAGTAGGAGCAGGAGTAGGAGTAGGAGTAGGAGTAGGAGCAGGAGTAGGAGTAGGAGTAGGAGCAGGAGCAGGAGTAGGAGTAGGAGTAGGAGCAGGAGGAGGTGCAGGAGTAGGAGTAGGAGCAGGAGTAGGAGTAGGATCAGGAGTAGGAGTAGGAGCAGGAGTAGGAGTAGGAGTAGGAGTAGGAGTAGGAGAAGGAGTAGGAGCAGGAGTAGGAGCAGGAGTAGGAGTAGGAGTAGGAGCAGGAGGAGGAGTAGGAGCAGGAGTAGGAGCAGGAGTAGGAGTAGGAGCAGGAGTAGGAGTAGGAGTAGGAGCAGGAGGAGGAGTAGGAGCAGGAGTAGGAGTAGGAGTAGGAGCAGGAGGAGGAGTAGGAGCAGGAGTAGGAGTAGGAGTAGGAGTAGGAGTAGGAGCAGGAGTAGGAGTAGGAGCAGGAGCAGGAGTAGGATCAGGAGTAGGAGTAGGAGCAGGAGTAGGAGTAGGAGTAGGAGTAGGAGTAGGAGCAGGAGCAGGAGTAGGATCAGGAGTAGGAGTAGGAGCAGGAGCAGGAGTAGGATCAGGAGTAGGAGTAGGAGCAGGAGTAGGAGTAGGAGTAGGAGTAGGAGCAGGAGCAGGAGTAGGATCAGGAGTAGGAGTAGGAGCAGGAGTAGGAGCAGGAGCAGGAGTAGGAGCAGGAGTAGGTGCAGGAGTAGGAGTAGGAGCAGGAGTAGGAGCAGGAGCAGGAGTAGGAGCAGGAGTAGGTGCAGGAGTAGGAGTAGGAGCAGGAGTAGGAGTAGGATCAGGAGTAGGAGTAGGAGCAGGAGTAGGAGTAGGAGTAGGAGTAGGAGTAGGAGAAGGAGTAGGAGCAGGAGTAGGAGTAGGAGCAGGAGCAGGAGTAGGAGGAGGAGCAGGAGTAGGAGCAGGAGTAGGAGTAGGAGCAGGAGCAGGAGCAGGAGCAGGAGTAGGAGCAGGAGTAGGAGCAGGAGTAGGAGTAGGAGTAGGAGCAGGAGTAGGAGTAGGAGCAGGAGTAGGAGCAGGAGTAGGAGTAGGAGCAGGAGCAGGAGTAGGAGCAGGAGTAGGAGTAGGAGTAGGAGTAGGAGCAGGAGTAGGAGCAGGAGCAGGAGTAGGAGCAGGAGCAGGAGTAGGAGCAGGAGTAGGAGTAGGAGTAGGAGCAGGAGTAGGAGCAGGAGTAGCAGCAGGAGTAGGAGTAGGAGCAGGAGTAGGAGCAGGAGCAGGAGCAGGAGTAGGAGCAGGAGTAGGAGTAGGAGAAGGAGTAGGAGTAGGAGCAGGAGTTGGAGTAGGAGCAGGAGTAGGAGCAGGAGCAGGAGTAGGATTAGGAGCAGGAGTAGGAGTAGGAGAAGGAGTAGGAGTAGGAGCAGGAGTAGGAGCAGGAGCAGGAGCAGGAGTAGGAGTAGGAGTAGGAGTAGGAGTAGGAGCAGGAGTAGGAGTCGGAGCAGGAGTAGGAGCAGGAGTAGGAGTAGGAGTAGGAGTAGGAGCAGGAGCAGGCGCAGGAGTAGGAGGAGGAGCAGGAGTAGGAGTAGGAGCAGGAGTAGGAGCAGGAGTAGGAGTAGGAGTAGGAGTAGGAGCAGGAGCAGGCGCAGGAGTAGGAGGAGGAGTAGGAGTAGGAGTAGGAGCAGGAGTAGGAGCAGGAGTAGGAGCAGGAGTAGGAGTAGGAGCAGGAGCAGGAGTAGGAGTAGGAGTAGGAGTAGGAGCAGGAGCAGGAGTAGGAGTAGGAGTAGGAGCAGGAGTAGGAGCAGGAGTAGGAGTAGGACTAGGAGTAGGAGTATGAGCAGGAGCAGGAGCAGGAGTAGGAGTAGGAGTAGGAGTAGGAGCACGAGTAGGAGTAGGACTAGGAGTAGGAGTATGAGCAGGAGCAGGAGCAGGAGTAGGACTAGGAGTAGGAGTATGAGCAGGAGCAGGAGCAGGAGTAGGAGTAGGAGTAGGAGTAGGAGCAGGAGTAGGAGTAGGAGCAGAAGTAGGAGCAGGAGTAGGAGTAGGAGTAGGAGCAGGAGTAGGAGTAGGAGCAGGAGTAGGAGTAGGAGCAGGAGCAGGAGCAGGAGTAGGAGGAGGAGTAGGAGTAGGAGTAGGAGCAGGAGCAGGAGTAGGAGTAGGAGTAGGAGCAGGAGTCGGAGGAGGAGCAGGAGTAGGAGCAGGAGCAGGAGTAGGAGTAGGAGTAGGAGTAGGAGCAGGAGTAGGAGCAGGAGTAGGAGCAGGAGCAGGAGTAGGAGTAGGAGTAGGAGTAGGAGTAGGAGTCGGAGCAGGAGTAGGAGTAGGAGAAGGAGTAGGAGCAGGAGTAGGAGCAGGAGTAGGAGCAGGAGTAGGAGCAGGAGCAGGAGTAGGAGCAGGAGTAGGAGCAGGAGCAGGAGTAGGAGTAGGAGTAGGAATCGGAGCAGGAGTAGGAGCAGGAGTAGGAGTAGGAGCAGGAGTAGGAGCAGGAGTAGGAGTAGGAGTCGGAGCAGGAGTAGGAGTAGGAGCAGGAGTAGGAGCAGGAGTAGGAGTAGGAGCAGGAATAGGAGTAGGAGTAGGAGTAGGAGTAGGAGTAGGAGTAGGAGTAGGAGCAGGAGCAGGAGTAGGAGCAGGAGTCGGAGGAGGAGTCGGAGCAGGAGTAGGAGCAGGAGTAGGAGTCGGAGCAGGAGTAGGAGTAGGAGCAGGAGTAGGAGTAGGAGTAGGAGCAGGAGTAGGAGTAGGATCAGGAGTAGGAGTAGGAGCAGGAGTAGGAGTAGGAGTAGGAGTAGGAGTAGGAGAAGGAGTAGGAGCAGGAGTAGGAGCAGGAGTAGGAGTAGGAGTAGGAGCAGGAGGAGGAGTAGGAGCAGGAGTAGGAGCAGGAGTAGGAGTAGGAGCAGGAGTAGGAGTAGGAGTAGGAGCAGGAGGAGGAGTAGGAGCAGGAGTAGGAGTAGGAGTAGAGCAGGAGGAGGAGGAGGAGCAGGAGTAGGAGTAGGAGTAGGAGTAGGAGTAGGAGCAGGAGTAGGAGTAGGAGTAGGAGTAGGAGCAGGAGCAGGAGTAGGATCAGGAGTAGGAGTAGGAGCAGGAGTAGGAGTAGGAGTAGGAGTAGGAGTAGGAGCAGGAGCAGGAGTAGGATCAGGAGTAGGAGTAGGAGCAGGAGCAGGAGTAGGATCAGGAGTAGGAGTAGGAGCAGGAGTAGGAGTAGGAGTAGGAGCAGGAGCAGGAGTAGGATCAGGAGTAGGAGCAGGAGTAGGAGTAGGAGCAGGAGTAGGAGCAGGAGCAGGAGTAGGAGCAGGAGTAGGTGCAGGAGTAGGAGTAGGAGCAGGAGTAGGAGCAGGAGCAGGAGTAGGAGCAGGAGTAGGTGCAGGAGTAGGAGTAGGAGCAGGAGTAGGAGTAGGATCAGGAGTAGGAGTAGGAGCAGGAGTAGGAGTAGGAGTAGGAGTAGGAGTAGGAGAAGGAGTAGGAGCAGGAGTAGGAGTAGGAGCAGGAGCAGGAGTAGGAGGAGGAGCAGGAGTAGGAGCAGGAGTAGGAGTAGGAGCAGGAGTAGGAGCAGGAGCAGGAGTAGGAGCAGGAGCAGGAGTAGGAGCAGGAGCAGGAGTAGGAGCAGGAGTAGGAGTAGGAGTAGGAGCAGGAGTAGGAGTAGGAGCAGGAGTAGGAGCAGGAGCAGGAGTAGGAGCAGGAGTAGGAGTAGGAGTAGGAGTAGGAGCAGGAGTAGGAGCAGGAGCAGGAGTAGGAGCAGGAGCAGGAGTAGGAGCAGGAGTAGGAGTAGGAGTAGGAGCAGGAGTAGGAGCAGGAGTAGGAGCAGGAGTAGGAGTAGGAGCAGGAGTAGGAGCAGGAGCAGGAGCAGGAGTAGGAGCAGGAGTAGGAGTAGGAGAAGGAGTAGGAGCAGGAGTAGGAGCAGGAGTTGGAGTAGGAGCAGGAGTAGGAGTAGGAGCAGGAGTAGGAGTAGGAGTAGGAGTAGGAGTAGGAGCAGGAGTAGGAGTCGGAGCAGGAGTAGGAGCAGGAGTAGGAGTAGGAGTAGGAGTAGGAGCAGGAGCAGGCGCAGGAGTAGGAGGAGGAGCAGGAGTAGGAGTAGGAGCAGGAGTAGGAGCAGGAGTAGGAGTAGGAGTAGGAGTAGGAGCAGGAGCAGGCGCAGGAGTAGGAGGAGGAGTAGGAGTAGGAGTAGGAGCAGGAGTAGGAGCAGGAGTAGGAGCAGGAGTAGGAGTAGGAGCAGGAGCAGGAGTAGGAGTAGGAGTAGGAGTAGGAGCAGGAGCAGGAGTAGGAGTAGGAGTAGGAGCAGGAGTAGGAGCAGGAGTAGGAGTAGGACTAGGAGTAGGAGTATGAGCAGGAGCAGGCGCAGGAGTAGGAGTAGGAGTAGGAGTAGGAGCACGAGTAGGAGTAGGACTAGGAGTAGGAGTATGAGCAGGAGCAGGAGCAGGAGTAGGACTAGGAGTAGGAGTATGAGCAGGAGCAGGAGCAGGAGTAGGAGTAGGAGTAGGAGTAGGAGCAGGAGTAGGAGTAGGAGCAGAAGTAGGAGCAGGAGTAGGAGTAGGAGTAGGAGCAGGAGTAGGAGTAGGAGCAGGAGTAGGAGTAGGAGCAGGAGCAGGAGCAGGAGTAGGAGGAGGAGTAGGAGTAGGAGTAGGAGCAGGAGCAGGAGTAGGAGTAGGAGTAGGAGCAGGAGTCGGAGGAGGAGCAGGAGTAGGAGCAGGAGCAGGAGTAGGAGTAGGAGTAGGAGTAGGAGCAGGAGTAGGAGCAGGAGTAGGAGCAGGAGCAGGAGTAGGAGTAGGAGTAGGAGTAGGAGTCGGAGCAGGAGTAGGAGTAGGAGTAGGAGTAGGAGCAGGAGTAGGAGCAGGAGTAGGAGCAGGAGTAGGAGCAGGAGCAGGAGTAGGAGCAGGAGTAGGAGCAGGAGCAGGAGTAGGAGTAGGAGTAGGAGTCGGAGCAGGAGTAGGAGCAGGAGTAGGAGTAGGAGCAGGAGTAGGAGCAGGAGTAGGAGTAGGAGTCGGAGCAGGAGTAGGAGTAGGAGCAGGAGTAGGAGCAGGAGTAGGAGTAGGAGCAGGAATAGGAGTAGGAGTAGGAGTAGGAGTAGGAGTAGGAGTAGGAGCAGGAGCAGGAGTAGGAGCAGGAGTCGGAGGAGGAGTCGGAGCAGGAGTAGGAGCAGGAGTAGGAGTCGTAGCAGGAGTAGGAGTAGGAGCAGGAGTAGGAGCAGGAGCAGGAGCAGGAGTAGGAGTAGGAGCAGGAGTAGGAGTATGAGCAGGAGCAGGAGTAGGAGTAGGAGTAGGAGTAGGAGTAGGAGCAGGAGCAGGAGTAGGAGTCGGAGCAGGAGTAGGAGTAGGAGTAGGAGCAGGAGCAGGAGTAGGAGCAGGAGTAGGAGTATGAGCAGGAGCAGGAGTAGGAGCAGGAGTTGGAGTAGGAGTCGGAGCAGGAGTAGGAGTAGGAGTAGGAGCAGGAGCAGGAGTAGGAGCAGGAGTAGGAGTATGAGCAGGAGCAGGAGTAGGAGCAGGAGTAGGAGTATGAGCAGGAGCAGGAGTAGGAGCAGGAGTAGGAGCAGGAGCAGGAGTAGGAGCAGGAGTAGGAGTATGAGCAGGAGCAGGAGTAGGAGTAGGAGTAGGAGTAGGAGTAGGAGCAGGAGTAGGAGTAGGAGTAGGAGTAGGAGTAGGAGCAGGAGTAGGAGTAGGAGTAGGAGTAGGAGCAGGAGTAGGAGCAGGAGGAGGAGTAGGAGCAGGAGCAGGAGTAGGAGCAGGAGTAGGAGTAGGAGTAGGAGTAGGAGCAGGAGTAGGAGTAGGAGTAGGAGTAGGAGTAGGAGCAGGAGCAGGAGCAGGAGTAGGAGTAGGAGTAGGAGTAGGAGCAGGAGTAGGAGCAGGAGGAGGAGTAGGAGCAGGAGCAGGAGTAGGAGCAGGAGTAGGAGTAGGAGTAGGAGCAGGAGCAGGAGTAGGAGTAGGAGTAGGAGTAGGAGCAGGAGTAGGAGTAGGAGTAGGAGTAGGAGCAGGAGGAGGAGTAGGAGCAGGAGCAGGAGTAGGAGTAGGAGCAGGAGTAGGAGTAGGAGCAGGAGTAGGAGCAGGAGTAGGAGCAGGAGTCGGAGGAGGAGTCGGAGCAGGAGTAGGAGTAGGAGCAGGAGTAGGAGCAGGAGTAGGAGCAGGAGCAGGAGTCGGAGTAGGAGCAGGAGTAGGAGTAGGAGTAGGAGTAGGAGCAGGAGTAGGAGCAGGAGCAGGAGTAGGAGTAGGAGTAGGAGCAGGAGTCGGAGGAGGAGCAGGAGTAGGAGCAGGAGTAGGAGTAGGAGTTGGAGTAGGAGCAGGAGTCGGAGGAGGAGTCGGAGCAGGAGTAGGAGTAGGAGCAGGAGTAGGAGCAGGAGTAGGAGCAGGAGCAGGAGTAGGAGTAGGAGTAGGAGCAGGAGCAGGAGTCGGAGGAGGAGTCGGAGCAGGAGTAGGAGTAGGAGCAGGAGTAGGAGCAGGAGTAGGAGCAGGAGCAGGAGTAGGAGTAGGAGTAGGAGTAGGAGCAGGAGTCGGAGGAGGAGTCGGAGCAGGAGTAGGAGTAGGAGCAGGAGTAGGAGTAGGAGTAGGAGTAGGAGCAGGAGCAGGAGTAGGAGTAGGAGTAGGAGTAGGAGCAGGAGTCGGAGGAGGAGTCGGAGCAGGAGTAGGAGTAGGAGCAGGAGTAGGAGCAAGAGTAGGAGCAGGAGCAGGAGTAGGAGTAGGAGTAGGAGTAGGAGCAGGAGTCGGAGGAGGAGTCGGAGCAGGAGTAGGAGTAGGAGCAGGAGTAGGAGCAGGAGTAGGAGTAGGAGTAGGAGAAGGAGCAGGAGTAGGAGTAGGAGTAGGAGTAGGAGCAGGAGTAGGAGTAGGAGCAGGAGTAGGAGTAGGAGTAGGAGCAGGAGTAGGAGTAGGAGAAGGAGCAGGAGTAGGAGTAGGAGTAGGAGCAGGAGCAGGAGTAGGAGTAGGAGTAGGAGCAGGAGTAGGAGCAGGAGGAGGAGTAGGAGCAGGAGTAGGAGTAGGAGTAGGAGTAGGAGCAGGAGTAGGAGTAGGAGTAGGAGTAGGAGCAGGAGTAGGAGCAGGAGTAGGAGTAGGAGCAGGAGCAGGAGTAGGAGTAGGAGCAGGAGCAGGAGTAGGAGTAGGAGTAGGAGTAGGAGTAGGAGCAGGAGTAGGAGCAGGAGTAGGAGTAGGAGTCGGAGCAGGAGTAGGAGTAGGAGCAGGAGTAGGAGCAGGAGTAGGAGCAGGAGCAGGAGTCGGAGTAGGAGCAGGAGTAGGAGCAGGAGTAGGAGTAGGAGTAGGAGTAGGAGTAGGAGTAGGAGCAGGAGTAGGAGCAGGAGTCGGAGGAGGAGTAGGAGCAGGAGTAGGAGCAGGAGTCGGAGGAGGAGTCGGAGCAGGAGTAGGAGTAGGAGCAGGAGTAGGAGCAGGAGTAGGAGCAGGAGCAGGAGCAGGAGTCGGAGTAGGAGCAGGAGTAGGAGTAGGAGTAGGAGTAGGAGCAGGAGTAGGAGCAGGAGCAGGAGTAGGAGTAGGAGTAGGAGCAGGAGTCGGAGGAGGAGCAGGAGTAGGAGCAGGAGTAGGAGTAGGAGTAGGAGCAGGAGTCGGAGGAGGAGTCGGAGCAGGAGTAGGAGTAGGAGCAGGAGTAGGAGCAGGAGTAGGAGCAGGAGCAGGAGTAGGAGTAGGAGTAGGAGCAGGAGTCGGAGGAGGAGTCGGAGCAGGAGTAGGAGTAGGAGCAGGAGTAGGAGCATGAGTAGGAGCAGGAGCAGGAGTAGGAGTAGGAGTAGGAGTAGGAGCAGGAGTCGGAGGAGGAGTCGGAGCAGGAGTAGGAGTAGGAGCAGGAGTAGGAGTAGGAGTAGGAGTAGGAGCAGGAGCAGGAGTAGGAGTAGGAGTAGGAGCAGGAGTCGGAGGAGGAGTAGGAGTAGGAGCAGGAGTAGGAGCAGGAGTAGGAGCAGGAGCAGGAGTAGGAGTAGGAGTAGGAGTAGGAGCAGGAGTCGGAGGAGGAGTCGGAGCAGGAGTAGGAGTAGGAGCAGGAGTAGGAGTAGGAGTAGGAGCAGGAGTAGGAGTAGGAGTAGGAGAAGGAGCAGGAGTAGGAGTAGGAGTAGGAGCAGGAGCAGGAGTAGGAGTAGGAGTAGGAGCAGGAGCAGGAGCAGGAGTAGGAGTAGGAGTAGGAGTCGGAGCAGGAGTAGGAGTAGGAGCAGGAGTAGGAGCAGGAGTAGGAGCAGGAGCAGGAGTAGGAGTAGGAGTAGGAGCAGGAGCAGGAGTAGGAGCAGGAGCAGGAGCAGGAGCAGGAGTAGGAGCAGGAGTAGGAGCAGGAGTAGGAGCAGGAGCAGGAGTAGGAGCAGGAGTAGAGGAGTAGGAGTAGGAGTAGGAGTAGGAGCAGGAGCAGGAGACGGAGTCGGAGCAGGAGTAGGAGTAGGAGTAGGAGTAGGAGCAGGAGCAGGAGTAGGAGCAGGAGTAGGAGTAGGAGCAGGAGCAGGAGCAGGAGTAGGAGTCGGAGCAGGAGTAGGAGTAGGAGCAGGAGTAGGAGTAGGAGCAGGAGCAGAAGTAGGAGTAGGAGCAGGAGTAGGAGCAGGAGTAGGACTAGGAGCAGGAGCAGGAGTAGGAGCAGGAGCAGGAGTAGGAGTAGGAGCAGGAGTAGGAGTAGGAGCAGGAGTAGGAGTAGCAGTAGGAGCAGGAGCAGGAGTAGGAGCAGGAGTAGGAGCAGGAGCAGGAGTAGGAGCAGGAGCAGGAGTAGGAGTAGGAGTAGGAGTAGGAGCAGGAGTAGGAGCAGGAGCAGGAGTAGGAGCAGGAGCAGGAGTAGGAGTAGGAGCAGGAGTAGGAGTAGGAGCAGGAGCAGGAGTAGCAGCAGGAGTAGGAGTAGGAGCAGGAGTAGGAGTAGGAGCAGGAGTAGGAGCAGGAGTAGGAGTAGGAGTAGGAGCAGGAGTAGGAGCAGGAGTAGGAGTAGGAGCAGGAGTAGGAGTAGGAGTAGGAGCAGGAGTAGGAGTAGGAGCAGGAGTAGGAGTAGGAGCAGGAGTAGGAGTAGGAGCAGGAGTAGGAGCAGGAGTAGGAGTAGGAGCAGGAGTAGGAGTAGGAGTAGGAGTAGGAGCAGGAGTAGGAGCAGGAGCAGGAGTAGGAGCAGGAGCAGGAGTAGGAGTAGGAGTAGGAGTAGGAGTAGGAGCAGGAGTAGGAGTAGGAGCAGGAGTAGGAGCAGGAGTAGGAGTAGGAGCAGGATTAGGAGTAGGAGTAGGAGTAGGAGTAGGAGCAGGATTAGGAGTAGGAGCAGGAGCAGGAGTAGGAGCAGGAGTAGGAGTAGGAGCAGGAGTAGGAGCAGGAGCAGGATTAGGAGTAGGAGTAGGAGTAGGAGCAGGATTAGGAGTACGAGTAGGAGCAGGAGTAGGAGTGGGAGGGGGATTAGGAGTGGGAGGGGGAATAGGAGTGGGAGGGGGATTAGGAGTGGGAGGGGGATTAGGAGTGGGAGGGGGATTAGGAGTGGGAGGGGGATTAGGAGTGGGAGGGGGATTAGGAGTGGGAGGGGGATTCGGAGTGGGAGGGGGATTCGGAGTGGGAGGGGGATTCGGAGTGGGAGGGGGATTAGGAGTGGGAGGGGGATTAGGAGTGGGAGGGGGATTAGGAGTGGGAGGGGGATTAGGAGTGGGAGGGGGATTCGGAGTGGGAGGGGGATTCGGAGTGGGAGGGGGATTCGGAGTGGGAGGGGGATTCGGAGTGGGAGGGGGAGGAGGACCGAAAGAACGAGGTGGTGAAAGTGGTGGTGCAGAAGCAGGGGCAGGTTTGGGAGTGGAAACATGCTGCAGGAGTAGGAGGTGGAACGGGAGAAGGAGGAGGAGGAGGAGGAAGAGGAGGAGGAAGAGGATGAGAATGAGGATCAGCAGCAGTGAGGGTGGCTGTGGAGGGACCTGCAGGTGGCCAGCAGAGAAGGGAGCGACAGAGGGGTTGAGGTCGCACGAGGCCCCACCCACCTAACAGTCTGAGAGGCTCAGCTCCCTTGACCTGTTGGAAGAGCAGTGCTCCTGAAGGCTGAGATTGTCACATCAGATGGTCGCAGACTTGGGCAGACTCCCCGCTGGACCTGGTGACCACACATTACTAGTGACTGTGAAATTCACCAGCACCCTTCATTTCTTTGCTTTCCTCCCAGGACGCCACTGGAGACATATTGGGGGATCTCCCAGTCAGCCGCACGGAAATACCCCAGGCAGGTGAGGGATGGATTGTTTGCCAGGGCTGGGGGGTATGTAAACTTCCCCTGTGATGATGATAGCCAGAATGAGGGGGCACTGGGATTCATGTCTCTGGCAGGCTTCCCACATGGTGCCATCCACTGCACACACCTGGCAACCCGAGCCCCACCATAGCAACCAGGAGCATTCATCAACCACAAGGGATTTCATTTCTCAATGTTCAACTGGTGAGCAACCACAAGAAAAAGCTAAAGGTTCCTGCAGATCTGCGGCAGATTCCGTGCTTTCATCCTGTGTCAGTCCAACTTCCTGCCTTGTTCGTACCTGGAACGAGCCTTACAGGGTGGCTGCTAGGCAACAAAGAACCTGGCTGATGACACCATTGGGGAACCCCATCGATGGGCACCTAGAGCGTTACAACAACCTTATGACCACCAGATGTATCATCGAGCAAGCCATCAGCATGCTCAAGATACGCTTCTGGACAGGTCTGCAGGCGTCCATCAGTCCTCACTAGTGAGGGTCTCCAGGATAATCATGGTGGGCCGCGTCCTGCACAATATAACGCAGCAGAGAGGGTTTCAGGTGCAGGACGAGCAAGCCACTCATCACTCTTCATCCGATGAGGATCCCAATGAAGAGGAGGAGGATGAGGAAGATGGAGCACTCAATGCCAGACCAGCTGCTCACATTGCTGCTCGGGATGCCCTAATCGCTCAAAGGTTCAGTTAGTCACTCACACTGGACCAAAGTAACTATCAGATGCTCCGGCTCCTCCCACCCCCTCTGACACAAAGCAGTCCTGTAACCATCCATCTGCCCATTGCACATCCTCCAATTGGTCCCCATCAATTCATGTCTTCACATCCATCACCCAGCAACTGAAATCTCGAGTTCTTACTCACCAGGCAAGAATGGGTAACAAGGGCAAGTGGTGCAAAGTAATAAATTTAATGTGAGTTAATAAATTGAATATATTAACAAATATTCATAAACACCCACGTGCTTACCCTCAGCGAAATACAAAGCTTTTCTTTTACTCTCTCTTGCTGTTCCTACCTGGTGCATCTCCTGTGGCTGCAGCAGAGGTAGAGGCAAGCTGCTCTGATCCCTGCCCTGACTGCTGAGATGCTTTGTGCCTATGACCTCTGGGTTTTGGAGCCTGTGAGGGCCCCTTAAAGACTGCTCCACCTGTGGCCACCTGGAGAGGAAGCAGCATTGCGGGTACTGGTTGAGAGGGGGGCAACGGGTGAGTTGTGGGGGCACTTTGAGTGGCGTCCCCAATTCCATGTCCCTTCTCGCCATCATCCCTCCCCTGGGCCAGGCCCACATCACTCCTACCACTCTACTGCACAACAGTTTGGAGCAGATCAGAGACTAATGTATCTGTCATCCTGCTTAAGGTGGTGGACATGTTGGCGTTCAGAGTTTGCACGACCATGGTCATGGCCTGCAGGGACTGATTAGTGGGCAGTCATTCAAGTTCCACAGAGGAGGTCACACTGTCTCCATGGAAGACATCCTCACAATGGCCTGCAACATCAGTCCACAAATGTTTGAGCTGGACTCCTCCATCCTCTCTGAGATTGTGGACAGTGTGCGTGACAGGACTGTCAGTAACCTTGGACAGTTGCTGCTGCCCCTCCATTATTCTCCTTTCCAACGATGGCCCCCGGGGTTCAGCATCTGTGTCCAGCTGAGCAGAGCCTGGAGAGGAGTGCGTCCCCCGACCCAGACCCTCCACAGCTGTCCCTGTCACCACTCTCTGCTGGTGCTCACTTGTGATGTGCAATTCAGCAAATGCGATCCCACCTAACTGTCCAACAGGACCCACCAAAGTGCTGGTATCTGCACTGGTGCCTGGGTCACGTGTCCTGTGATGGTAGCCCTCAGAAGGAATCAGCTTCTCTGAGGAATCCTCGTCATCAACTGCTGTTCTTTGCATGATGGCCCTGGAGGAGAGAAGGGGCCTTTATGATTTAGACATGAAACTTTACAAATGATGAAATACACATGATTACGGAGATCATATTTGATAAAATGCTCAAGTCAACTCAAGATGACTTTGTCTTGTAGAAGATGTGTGTCTTAGAGATGAATGCTGTCACCTGCTCCAATGCACTACCAGTCTTGCCATCTCCGATGCTCATGGAGGCAGAGATGCCATTGATCGCCAAAGCCTCCTGCTCTGCTGGGTAAAGTTCCACCATCTGTCGGGGTCTGCCTCTGGTCTTCTCCCTCTCCCTGGCATCCTGTGCTCTCTTCTCCTTCAAGGGATAGACCCATGAGTGTCTGTAAGGCATGTGTTCACCCGATGGATGCAGTGCATTCGGTGAGGGTGACAATCAGCCAGATGCATCAGGAGTGGCACTGGCATGCATTTGAAGAATGTGGGCTGAGAATCGGGGGAGCTGACTGAGGTGGGATCACATGACAGAAGGACTGGGGTGAGCGGCAGTGGTGAATGGAGGAAGAGGGAGCTGAGGAAGTGCAGAGAAAAGGAACTATTGGTGCTGCTGAAAGTTAAGTGGGTGCGAGGAGTGATGTGAATGGAGTACACTGGACAAGTCAGAGTGACATGGGGGGCATTACAGGATGTGGGTACATCTGCAACTTTGCTCACCTTTCCTGATCTGGTTAAGTCATTGAAACGGTTCCTGCACTGGATCCATGTCCTCATGATCTTAATCAAACTGGCCACCTCCAGCCAAGCCTTCTTAATGGTGGGAGCAGGTTTGTCTCCCATATCGCCCCTCCCCTGCTCCATTCTCCTGACCCCGATAATATCAGGCCCTGTGTGTCTGGAGAATCAGTTACTAATTCATTCCAACTTCTTAGAAAACTCAATTTTGTGCTATTCCTCTTTGCTTTCCGAATTGTTATTTTGACTTCTTGTCCAATGTCTTCATATTTAACTTTGTTAGTCTCTCCTTTTTGCCCAGACTCCAGACTGTAACTCACTCCCGGGAATCTGATATTATACATATAAACCTCCCGAACCCCTCGATTAGATTCCAGTCTGTAACTCACTCCCGGGAATCTGTTATTCTTTTTATAAACCCCCCGAACCACTCGATTAGACTCCAGCCTGAAATTCACTCCCGGGTATCTGTTATTCTATATATAAACCCCCCCGAACCCCTCGATTAGATTCCAGTCTGTAACTCACTCCCGGGTATCTGTTATTCTATATATAAACCCCCCGAACCCCTCGATTAGATTCCAGTCTGTAACTCACTCCCGGGTATCTGTTATTCTATATATAAACCCCCCCGAACCCCTCGATTAGATTCCAGTCTGTAACTCACTCCCGGGTATCTGTTATTCTATATATAAACCCCCCGAACCCCTCGATTAGATTCCAGTCTGTAACTCACTCCCGGGTATCTGTTATTCTATATATAAACCCCCCGAACCCATCGATTAAATTCCAGTCTGTAACTCACTCCCGGGTATCTGTTATTCTAGAAATAAATCCCCCGAACCCCTCGATTAGATTCCAGTCTGTAACTCACTCCCGGGTATCTGTTATTCTATATATAAACCCCCCGAACCCCTGGATTAGATTCCAGTCTGTAACTCACTCCCGGGTATCTGTTATTCTATATATAAACCCTCCGAACCCCTCGATTAGATTCCAGTCTGTAACTCACTCCCGGGTATCTGTTATTCTATATATAAACCCCCCGAACACCTCGAATGGATTCCAGTCTGTAACTCACTCCCGGGTATCTGTTATTCTAAAAATAAATGCCCCGAACCCCTCGATTAGATTCCAGCCTGTAACTCACTCCCGGGTATCTGTTATTCTATATATAAACCCCCGAACCCCTCGATTAGATTCCAGCATGCAACTCACTCCCGGGTATCTGTTATTCTATATATAAACCCCCCGAACCCCTCGATTAGATTCCAGTCTGTAACTCACTCCCGGGTATCTGTTATTCTATATATAAACCCCCCGAACCCCTCGATTAGATTCCAACCTGTAACTCACTCCCGGGTATCTGTTATTCTATATATAAACCCCCCGAACCCCTCGATTAGATTCCAGTCTGTAACTCACTCCCGGGTATCTGTTATTCTATATATAAACGCCCCGAACCCCTCGATTAGATTCCAGTCTGTAACTCACTCCCGGGTATCTGTTATTCTATATATAAACCCCCCGAACCCCTCGATTAGATTCCAGTCTGTAACTCACTCCCGGGTATCTGTTATTCTATATATAAACCCCCCCGAACCCCTCGATTAGATTCCAGTCTGTAACTCACTCCCGGGTATCTGTTATTCTATATATAAACCCCCTGAACCACTCGATTAGATTCCAGACTGTAACACACTCCCGGGTATCTGTTATTCTATATATAAACCCCCTGAACCCCTCGATTAGACTCCAGCCTGTAACTCAATCCCGGGTATCTGTTATTCTATATATAAAATCCCCCAAACCCCTCGATTAGATTCCAGTCTGTAACTCAATCCCGGGTATCAGTTATTCGATACACAAACCCCCCTGAACGCCTCGATTAGATTCCAGTCTGTAACTCACTCCCGGGTATCTGTTATTATATATATAAACCCCCAAAACCCTCGATTAGACTCCAGTCTGTAACTCAATCCCGGGTATCTGTTATTCTATATATAAATCCCCCCAAACCCCTCGATTAGATTCCAGTCTGTAACTCACTCCCGGGTATCTGTTATTCTATATATAAACCCCCCGAACCCCTCGATTAGATTCCAGTCTGTAACTCACTCCCGGGTATCTGTTATTCTATATATAAATACCCCGAACCGCTCGATTAGATTCCAGTCTGTAACTCACTCCCAGGTATCTGTTATTCTATAAAAAAAAAACCCGAACCCTTCGATTAGACTCCAGCCTGTAACTCACTCCCGGGTATCTGTTATTCTATATATAAACCCCCTGAACCCCTCGATTAGATTCCAGCCTGTAACTCACTCCCGGGTATCTGTTTTTTTATATAAACCCCCCAAACCCCTCGATTAGATTCCAGCCTGTAACTCACTCCCGGGAATCTGTTATTATATATATAAAACCCCTGAACCCCTCGATTAGATTCCAGTCTGCAACTCACTCCCGGGTATCTGTTATTCTATATATAAACCCCCGAACCGCTCGATTAGATTCCAGTCTGCAACTCAATCCCGGGTATCTGTTATTCTATATATAAATCCCCCGAACCCCTCGATTGGACTCCAGCCTGTAACTCACTCCCGGGTATCTGTTATTCTATATATAAACCCCCCGAACCCCTCGATTAGATTCCAGCCTGTAACTCACTCCCGGGTATCTGTTATTCTACACATAAACCCCCCGAACCCCTCGATTAGATTCCAGTCTGTAACTCACTCCCGGGTATCAGTTATTCTATATATAAACCCCCTGAACCCCTCGATTAGATTCCAGTCTGTAACTCACTCCCGGGTATCTGTTATTCTATATATAAATCCCCCGAACCCCTCGATTGGAACCCAGCCTGTAACTCACTCCCGGGTATCTGTTATTCTATATATAAACCCCCCGAACCCCTCGATTAGATTCCAGCCTGTAACTCACTCCCAGCTATCAGTTATTCAATATATAAACACCCTGAAGCCCTCAATTAGATTCCAGTCTGTACAGTCTATAACTCACTCCCGGGTATCTGTTATTCCATATATAAACCCCGAACCCCTCGATTAGATTCCAGTCTGTAACTCACTCCCGGGTATCTGTTATTCTATACATAAACCCCCCGAAACCCTCGATTAGACTCCAGCCTGTAACTCAATCCCGGGTATCTGTTATTCTATATATAAACCCACTGAACCCCTGGATTAGACTCCAGCCTGTAACTCACTCCCGGGTATCTGTTATTCTATAAAAAAAACCCCGAACCCCTCGATTAGATTCCAGCTTGTAACTCACTCCCGGGTATCTGTTATTCTATATATAAACCCCCTGAACCCCTCGATTAGATTCCAGCCTGTAACTCACTCCCGGGTATCTGTTATTCTATATATAAACCCACCCGAACCCCTCGATTAGATTCCAGCTTGTCACTCACTCCCGGGTATCTATTATTCTATATATAAACCCCCCGAACCCCTCGATTAAATTCCAGCCTCTAACTCACTCCTGGGTATCTGTTATTCTATATATAAACCCCCGAACCCCTCGATTAGATTCCAGTCTGCAACTCATTCCCGGGTATCTGTTATTCTATATATAAACCCCCGAACCGCTCGATTAGATTCCAGCCTGTAACTCAATCCCGGGTATCTGTTATTCTATATATAAACCCCCTGAACCCATCGATTAGATTCCAGCCTGTAACTCACTCCCGGGTATCAGTTATTCTATATATAAATCCCCCGAACCCCTCGATTGGACTCCAGCCTGTAACTCACTCCCGGGTATCTGTTATTCTATATATAAATCCCCCGAACCCCTCGATTAGATTCCAGACTGCAACTCACTCCCAGCTATCAGTTATTCAATATATAAACCCCCCGAACCCCTCGATTGGACTCCAGTCTATAACTCACTCCCGGGTATCTGTTATTCCATATATAAACCCCGAAACCCTTGATTAGATTCCAGTCTG
The DNA here is from genome assembly GCF_035084215.1 of Heptranchias perlo. Classification (NCBI taxonomy): domain Eukaryota; kingdom Metazoa; phylum Chordata; class Chondrichthyes; order Hexanchiformes; family Hexanchidae; genus Heptranchias; species Heptranchias perlo. The sequence goes on from NW_027139273.1 coordinate 206,808, forward strand.
TTGCTCACTCCCGGGTATCTGTTATTCTATATATAAACCCCCCGAAACCCGAGATTAGTTTCCAGCCTGTAACTCACTCCCGGGTATCTCTTATTCTATATATAAACCCCCCGAAACCCTCGATTAGACTCCAGCCTGTAACTCACTCCCGGGTATCTGTTATTCTATATATAAACCCCCCGAAACCCTCGATTAGACTCCAGCCTGTAACTCACTCCCGGGTATCTGTTATTCTATATATAAACCTCCCCGAACCCCTGGATTAGATTCCAGTCTGTAACTCACTCCCGGGTATCTGTTATTCTATATATAAACCCCCCGAACCCCTCGATTAGATTCCAGCCTGTAACTCACTCCCGGGTATCTGTTATTCTATATATAAACCCCCCGAACCCCTCGATTAGATTCCAGTCTGTAACTCACTCCCGGGTATCTGTTATTCTATATATAAACCCCCCGAACCCCTCGATTAGATTCCAGTCTGTAACTCACTCCCGGGTATCTGTTATTCTATATATAAACCCCCCGAACCCCTCGATTAAATTCCAGTCTGAAACTCACTCCCGGGTATCTGTTATTCTATACAAAAACCTCCCCGAACCCTCGATTAGATTCCAGCCTGAAACTCACTCCCGGGTATCTGTTATTCTATATATAAACCCCCCGAACCCCTCGATTAGACTCCAGCCTGTAACTCACTCCCGGGTATCTGTTATTATATATAAAAAAAACCTGAACACCTCGATTAGGTTCCAGCCTGTAACTCACTCCCGGGTATCTGTTATTCTATACATAAACCCCCCGAACCCCTCGATTAGATTCCAGTCTGTAACTCACTCCCGGGTATCAGTTATTCTATATATGAACCCCTCGATTAGATTCCAGCCTGTAACTCACTCCCGGGTATCTGTTATTCTATATATAAATCCCCCGAACCCCTCGATTAGATTCCAGTCTGTAACTCACTCCCAGTTAATGATCACTGTGTTATTTTTCACTGTGTTATTGGTCACTGTGTTAGTGATCACCGTGTTAATCATCACTGTGTTATTGGTCACTGTGTTAATTATCACTGTGTTATTGATCACTGTGTCATTGATCACTGTGTTAATGATCACTGTCTTAATGGTCACTGTGTTATTGGTCACTGTCTTATTGATCACTGTGTTATTGGTCACTGTGTTATTGATCAATGTGTTAATCATCACTGTGTTATTGGTCACTGTGTTAATTATCACTGTTATTAGTCACTGTGTTAATGATCACTGTGTTATTGGTCACTGTGTTAATTATCACTGTCATATTGATCACTGTGTCAATGATCACCGTGTTATTGGTTACTGTGTTAATTATCACTGTGTTATTGGTCACTGTGTTATTGATCACTGTGTTATTGATCACTGTGTTAATGTTCACTGTGTTATTGGTCACTGTGTCATTGGTCACTGTGTTTATTGGTCACTGTGTCATTGGTCACTGTGTTGATAATCACTCTGTTATTGATCACTGTGTTATTGATCACTGTGCTAATGATCACTGTGTTAATGATCACTGTGCTAATGATCACTGTGTAACTTATCACCGTGTTATTGGTCACTGTGTTAATGATCACTGTGTTATTGATCACTGTGTTCATGATCACTGTGATAATAATCACTCTGTAATTGATCACTGTGTTAATGATCACTGTGTTAATGATCACCATGTTATTGATCACTGTGCTAATGATCACTGTGTAAATTATCACCGTGTTATTGGTCACTGTGTTAAAGATCACTGTGTTATTGGTCACTGTTTTAATGATCACTGTGTTAATGATCACTGTGTTATTGATCACTGTGTTAATGATCACTGTGTTAATGATCACTGTGTTATTGATCACTGTGTTAATGATCACTGTGCTTTTGGTCACTGTGTTAATGATCACTGTGTGATTGGTCACCGTGTTATTTATCACCGTGTTATTGGTCACTGTGCTATTGATCACTGTGTTATTGGTCACTGTGTTATTGGTCACTGTGTTAATTATCAGTGTTGTTGATCACTGTGTTATTGGTCACTGTGTTATTGATCACTGTATTATTGATCACTGTGTTAATGTTCACTGTGTTATTGGTCACTGTGTCATTGGTCACTGTGTTATTGGTCACTGTGTCATTGGTCACTGTGTTGATAATCACTCTGTTATTGATCGCTGTGTTATTGATCACTGTGCTAATGATCATTGAGTTAATGATCACTCTGTTATTGGTCACTGTGTTAATGATCACTGTGTTATTGATCACTGTGTTATTGATCACTGTGCTAATGATCACTGTGTTGATAATCACTCTGTTATTGATCGCTGTGTTATTGATCACTGTGCTAATGATCACTGTGTTATTGATCACTGTGTTATTGATCACTGTGCTAATGATCACTGTGTTAATGATCACTCTGCTATTGATCACTGTGTTATTGATCACTGTGCTAATGATCACTGTCTAAATTATCACCATTTTATTGGTCACTGTGTTAAAGATAACTGTGTTATTGATCACTGTGCTGTTGATCACTGTGTTAATGATCACTGTGTTATTGATCACTGTGTTAATGATCACTGTGTTATTGATCACTGTGTTAATGATCACTGTGTTAATAATCACTCTGTAATTGATCACTGTGTTATTGATCACTGTGTTAATGATCACTGTGTTATTGGTCACTGTGTTCATGATCACTGTGTTATTGGTCACTGTGTTCATGATCACTGTGTGATTGGTCACTGTGTTAATTATCACCGTGTTATTGATTACTGTGTTATTGATCACTGTGTTAATGATCACTGTGTTATTGGTCACTGTGTTAATTATCAGTGTTATTGATCACTGTGTTATTGATCACTGTGTTATTGGTCACTGTGTTATTGTTCACTGTCTTATTGATCACTGTGTTATTGATCACTGTGTTAATGATCACTGTGTTATTGATCACTGTGTCAATGATCACCGTGTTATTGGTTACTGTGTTAATTATCACTGTGTTATTCGTCACTGTGTTATTGATCACTGTCTTATTGATCACTGTGTTATTGGTCACTGTGTTAAAGATCACTGTGTTATTGATCACTGTGTTAATGATCACTGTGTTATTGATACTGTGTTATTGATCACTGTGTTATTGGTCACTGCGTTAATGATCACTGTGTTGTTGATCACTGTGTTATTGGTAACTGCTTTAATGATCACTGTGTTTTTGATCACTGTGTGATTGGTCACTGTGTTATTGATCACTGTATTATTGATCACTGTGTTAATGATCACTGTGTTGATAATCACTGTGTTATTGGTCACTGTGTTAATTATCAGTGTTATTGATCACTGTGTTATTCGTCACTGTGTTAATTATCACTGTGTTATTGGTCACTGTGCTGTTGATCACTGTGTTATTGATCACTGTGTTATTGGTCACTGTGATAATGATCAGTGTGTTATTGGTCACTGTGTTATTGATCACTGTATTATTGATCACTGTGTTATTGGTCACTGTGTCATTGGTCACTGTGTTATTGATCACTGTGCTAATGATCACTGTGTAAATTATCACCGTGTTATTGGTCACTGTGTTAAAGATAACTGTGTTATTGATCACTGTGTTAATGATCACTGTGATAATCATCATTGTGTTAATGATCACTGTGTTATTGATCACTGTGTTAATGATCACTGTGTTAATAATCACTCTGTAATTGATCACTGTGTTATTGATCACTGTGTTAATGATCACTGTGTTATTGGTCACTGTGCTGTTGATCACTGTGTTACTGATCACTGTGTTATTGATCACTGTGTTATTGGTCACTGTGATAATGATCAGTGTGTTATTGGTCACTGTGTTATTGATCACTGTATTATTGATCACTGTGATAATGTTCACTGTGTTATTGGTCACTGTGTCATTGGTCACTGTGTTGATAATCACTGTGTTATTGATCACTGTGTTAATCATCACTGTATGATTGGTCAATGTGTTAATTATCACCGTGTTATTGGTCACTTTGTTAATTATCACTGTGTTATTGGTCACTGTGTTATTGATCACTGTGTTGTTGGTCACTCTTTTAATTATCACTGTGTTATTGGTCACTGTGCTGTTGATCACTGTGTTATTGATCACTGTGTTAATGATCACTGTGTTAATAATCACTCTGTAATTGATCACTGTGTTATTGATCACTGTGTTAATGATCACTGTGTTATTGGTCACTGTGCTGTTGATCACTGTGTTGATAATCACTGTGTTATTGATCACTGTGTTAATCATCACTGTGTGATTGGTCAATGTGTTAATTATCACCGTGTTATTGGTCACTTTGTTAATTATCACTGTGTTATTGGTCACTGTGTTATTGATCACTGTGTTGTTGGTCACTCTTTTAATTATCACTTTGTTATGGATCACTGTGTTATTGATCACTGTGTTAATGATCACTGTGTTATTGATCACCGTGTTAATTATCAGTGTTATTGATCACTGTGTTATTGATCATTGTGGTATTCGTCACTGTGTTAATTATCACTGTGTTATTGGTCACTGTGGTATTGATCACTGTGTTAATGATCACTGTGTTATTGGTCACTGTGTTAATTATCACTGTCTTATTGATCACTGTGTTATTGATCACTGTGTCAATGATCACCGTGTTATTGGTTACTGTGTTATTGATCACTGTCTTATTGATCACTGTGTTATTGGTCACTGTGTTAAAGATCACTGTGTTATTGATCACTGTGTTAATGATCACTGTGTTATTGATACTGTGTTATTGATCACTGTGTTATTGGTCACTGCGTTAATGATCACTGTGTTATTGGTCACTGTGTTATTGATCACTGTCTTATTGATCACTGTGTTATTGGTCACTGTGTTAAAGATCACTGTGTTATTGATCACTGTGTTAATGATCACTGTGTTATTGATACTGTGTTATTGATCACTGTGTTATTGGTCACTGCGTTAATGATCACTGTGTTATTGATCACTGTGTTATTGGTAACTGCGTTAATGATCACTGTGTTTTTGATCACTGTGTGATTGGTCACTGTGTTATTGATCACTGTATTATTGATCACTGTGTTAATGTTCACTGTGTTATTGGTCACTGTGTCATTGGTCACTGTGTTATTGATCACTGTCTTATTGATCACTGTGTTATTGATCACTGTGTTAATGATCACTGTGTTATTGGTCACTGTGTTATTATCACTGTCTTATTGATCAGTGTGTTATTGATCACTGTGTTAATTATCACATTGTTATTGGTCACTCTGTAAATGATCACTGTGTTATTGGTCACTGTGTTATTGATCACTGTTTTGATGATCACTGTGTGATTGGTCACCATGTTATTGATCACTGTGTTATTGGTCACTGTGTTATTGGTCACTTTGTTATTGATCACTGTGTTATTGGTCACTTTGTTAATCATCACTGTGTTATTGGTCACTGTCTTATTGATCACTTTGTTATTGATCACTGTGTTAATGATCACTGTCTTAATGGTCACTGTGTTATTGGTCACTGTGTTATTGATCACTGTGTTAATCATCACTGTGTGATTGATCACTGTGTTATTGGTCACTGTGTTATTGATCACTGTGTTGATGATCGCTGTGTGATTGGTCACCATGTTATTGATCACTGTGTGATTGGTCACTGTGTTATTGATCACTGTGTTGATGATCACTGTGTGATTGGTCACCATGTTATTGATCACTGTGTTATTGGTCACTGTGTTATTGGTCACTTTGTTATTGATCACTGTGTTATTGGTCACTGTGTTATTGGTCACTGTGTTATTGGTCACTGTGTAATTGATCACTGTGTTATTGGTCACATTGTTAATAATCACTGTGTTATTGATCACTGTATTAATCATCACTGTGTGATTGATCACTGTGTTATTGGTCACTGTTTTAATTATCACTGTGTTAATGATCACTGTGTTATTGGTCACTGTGTTAATTATCAGTTTTATTGATCACTGTGTTATTGATCACTGTGTTATTCGTCACTGTGTTAATTATCACTGTGTGATTGGTCACTGTGTTATTGATCACTGTCATATTGATCACTGTGTTATTGATCACTGTGTTAATGATCACTGTGTTATTGGTCACTGTGTCAACGATCACTGTCTTATTGATCACTGTGTTATTGGTCACTGTGTTAAAGATCACTGTGTTATTGATCACTGTGTTAATAATCACTGTGTTATTGATACTGTGTTATTGATCACTGTGTTATTGGTCACTGCGTTAATGATCACTGTGTTATTGATCACTGTGTTATTGGTCACTGCGTTAATGATCACTGTGTTTTTGATCACTGTGTTATTGGTCACTGTGTTAATTATCACTGTGTTAATGATCACTGTGTTGTTGGTCACTGTTTTAATTATCACTTTGTTATGGATCACCGTGTTATTGATCACTGTGTTATTGATCACTGTGTTAATGATCACTGTGTTATTGGTCACTGTGTTATTGATCACTGTGTCAATGATCACCGTGTTATTGGTTACTGTGTTAATTATCACTGTGTTATTGGTCACTGTGTTATTGATCACTGTGTTATTGATCACTGTGTTAATGTTCACTGTGTTATTGGTCACTGTGTCATTGGTCACTGTGTTTATTGTTCACTGTGTCATTGGTCACTCTGTTGATAATCACTCTGTTATTGATCACTGTGTTATTGATCACTGTGCTAATGATCACTCTGTCATTGGTCACTGTGTTAATGATCACTGTGTTAATAATCACTGTGTTATTGGTCACTGTGTTAATGATCACCGTGTTAATGATCACTGTGCTAATGATCACTGTGTAATTTATCACCGTGTTATTGTTCACTGTGTTAAAGATCACTGTGTTATTGATCACTGTGCTGTTGATCACTGTGTTAATGATCACTGTGTTATTGATCACTGTGTTCATGATCACTGTGATAATAATCACTCTGTAATTGATCACTGTGCTAATGATCACTATGTAAATTATCACCGTGTTACTGGTCACTGTGTTGAAGATCACTGTGTTAATTATCACTGTGTTATTGATCACTGTGTTAATGATCACTGTGTTATTGATCACTGTGTTATTGATCACTGTGTTAATGATCACTGTGTTATTGGTCACTGTGTTAATGATCACTGTGTTATTGATAACTGTGTGATTGGTCACTGTGTTAATTATCACCGTGTTATTGATCACTGTGCTAATGATCACTGTGTAAATTATCACCGTGTTATTGGTCACTGTGTTAAAGATCACTGTGTTATTCGTCACTGTTTTAATGATCACTGTGTTAATGATCACTGTGCTATTGATCACTGTGTTATTGATCACTGTGCTAATGATCACTGTGTAAATTATCACCGTGTTATTGGTCACTTTGTTAAAGATCACTGTGTTATTGATCACTGTGCTGTTGATCACTGTGTTAATGATCACTGTGTTATTGATCACTGTGTTAATGATCACTGTGATAATCATCACTGTGTTAATGATCACTGTGTTATTGATCACTGTGTTAATGATCACTGTGTTAATAATCACTCTGTAATTGATCACTGTGTTATTGATCACTGTGTTAATGATCACTGTGTTATTGGTCACTGTGTTAATGATCACTGTGTGATTGGTCACTGTGTTATTCGTCACTGTGTTAATGATCACTGTGTTATTGGTCACTGTGTTAATTATCAGTGTTGTTGATCACTGTGTTATTGTTCACTGTGTTATTGATCACTGTGTCATTGGTCACTGTGTCATTGGTCACTCTGTTGATAATCACTGTGTGATTGGTCACTGTGTTATTCATCACTGTGTTAATGATCACTGTGTTATTGATCACTGTGCTAATGATCACTGTGTAAATTATCACCGTGTTATTGGTCACTGTGTTAAAGATCACTGTGTTATTGATCACTGTGCTGTTGATCACTGTGCTGTTGATCACTGTGTTATTGATCACTGTGTTAATGATCACTGTGATAATCATCACTGTGTTAATGATCACTGTGTTATTGATCACTGTGTTAATGATCACTGTGTTAATAATCACTCTGTAATTGATCGCTGTGTTATTGATCACTGTGCTAATGATCACTGTGTTAATGATCACTCTGTTATTGGTCACTGTGTTAATGATCACTGTGTTATTGATCACTGTGTTATTGATCACTGTGCTAATGATCACTGTGTTGATAATCACTCTGTTATTGATCGCTGTGTTATTGATCACTGTGCTAATGATCACTGTGTTATTGATCACTGTGTTATTGGTCACTGTGTTATTGATCACTGTGCTAATGATCACTGTCTAAATTATCACCGTTTTATTGGTCACTGTGTTAAAGATAACTGTGTTATTGATCACTGTGCTGTTGATCACTGTGTTAATGATCACTGTGTTATTGGTCACTGTGCTGTTGATCACTGTGTTATTGATCACTGTGTTATTGGTCACTGTGATAATGATCCGTGTGTTATTGGTCACTGTGTTATTGATCACTGTATTATTGATCACTGTGTTATTGGTCACTGTGTCATTGGTCACTGTGTTATTGATCACTGTGTAAATTATCACCGTGTTATTGGTCACTGTGTTAAAGATAACTGTGTTATTGATCACTGTGCTGTTGATCACTGTGTTAATGATCACTGTGTTATTGATCACTGTGTTAATGATCACTGTGATAATCATCACTGTGTTAATGATCACTGTGTTATTGATCACTGTGTTAATGATCACTGTGTTAATAATCACTGTGTTATTGGTCACTGTGTTAATGATCACTGTGTTATTGAACACCGTGTTATTGATCACTGTTTTAATGATCACTGTGTTATTGGTCACTGTGTTATTGATCACTGTGTTATTCGTCACTGTGTTAATTATCACTGTGCTATTGGTCACTGTGTTATTGTTCACTGTCTTATTGATCACTGTGTTATTGATCACTGTGTTAATGATCACTGTGTTATTGGTCACTGTTTTAAAGATCACTGTCTCATTGATCATTGTGTTAATGATCACTGTGTTATTGATACTGTGTTATTGATCACTGTGTTATTGGTATCTGCGTTAATGATCACTGTGTTATTGATCACAGTGTTATTGGTCGCTGTGTTAATTATCAGTGTTATTGATCACTGTGTTATTGATCACTGTGTTATTCGTCACTGTGTTAATTATCACTGTGTTATTGGTCACTGTGTTATTGTTCACTGTCTTATTGATCACTGTGTTATTGATCACTGTGTTAATGATCACTGTGTTATTGGTCACTGTGTTAAAGATCACTGTCTTATTGATCACTGTGTTAATGATCACTGTGTTATTGATACTGTGTTATTGATCACTGTGTTATTGGTATCTGCGTTAATGATCACTGTGTTATTGATCACAGTGTTATTGGTCACTGTGTTAATTATCAGTGTTATTGATCACTGTGTTATTGATCACTGTGTTATTCGTCACTGTGTCAATGATCACCGTGTTATTGGTTACTGTGTTAATTATCACTGTGTTGTTGGTCACTGTGTTATTGATCACTGTCTTATTGATCCCTGTGTTATTGGTCACTGTGTTAAAGATCACTGTGTTATTGATCACTGTGTTATTGATCACTGTGTTATTGGTCACTGCGTTAATGATCACTGTCTAAATTATCACCGTTTTATTGGTCACTGTGTTAAAGATAACTGTGTTATTGATCACTGTGCTGTTGATCACTGTGTTAATGATCACTGTGTTATTGATCACTGTGTTAATGATCACTGTGATAATCATCATTGTGTTAATGATCAATGTGTTATTGATCACTGTGTTATTGATCACTGTGTTATTGGTCACTGCGTTAATGATCACTGTGTTATTGATCACTGTGTTATTGGTAACTGCTTTAATGATCACTGTGTTTTTGATCACTGTGTTAATGTTCACTGTGTTTTTGGTCACTGTGTCATTGGTCACTGTGTAATTGGTCACTGTGTCATTGGTCACTGTGCTGATAATCACTGTGTTATTGGATACTGTGTTAATTATCAGTGTTATTGATCACTGTGTGATTGATCACTGTGTTATTCGTCACTGTGTTAATTATCACTGTGTTATTGGTCACTGTGCTGTTGATCACTGTGTTATTGATCACTGTGTTATTGGTCACTGTGATAATGATCAGTGTGTTATTGGTCACTGTGTTATTGATCACTGTATTATTGATCACTGTGTTATTGGTCACTGTGTCATTGGTCACTGTGTTATTGATCACTGTGTAAATTATCACCTTGTTATTGGTCACTGTGTTAAAGATAACTGTGTTATTGATCACTGTGCTGTTGATCACTGTGTTAATGATCACTGTGTTATTGATCACTGTGTTAATGATCACTGTGATAATCATCACTGTGTTAATGATCACTGTGTTATTGATCACTGTGTTAATGATCACTGTGTTAATAATCACTGTGTTATTGGTCACTGTGTTAATGATCACTGTGTTATTGAACACTGTGTTATTGATCACTGTTTTAATGATCACTGTGTTATTGGTCACTGTGTTATTGATCACTGTGTTATTCGTCACTGTGTTAATTATCACTGTGCTATTGGTCACTGTGTTATTGTTCACTGTCTTATTGATCACTGTGTTATTGATCACTGTGTTAATGATCACTGTGTTATTGGTCACTGTTTTATAGATCACTGTCTTATTGATCATTGTGTTAATGATCACTGTGTTATTGATACTGTGTTATTGATCACTGTGTTATTGGTATCTGCGTTAATGATCACTGTGTTATTGATCACAGTGTTATTGGTCGCTGTGTTAATTATCAGTGTTATTGATCACTGTGTTATTGATCACTGTGTTATTCGTCACTGTGTTAATTATCACTGTGTTATTGGTCACTGTGTTATTGTTCACTGTCTTATTGATCACTGTGTTATTGATCACTGTGTTAATGATCACTGTGTTATTGGTCACTGTGTTAAAGATCACTGTCTTATTGATCACTGTGTTAATGATCACTGTGTTATTGATACTGTGTTATTGATCACTGTGTTATTGGTATCTGCGTTAATGATCACTGTGTTAGTGATCACAGTGTTATTGGTCACTGTGTTAATTATCAGTGTTATTGATCACTGTGTTATTGATCACTGTGTTATTCGTCACTGTGTCAATGATCACCGTGTTATTGGTTACTGTGTTAATTATCACTGTGTTGTTGGTCACTGTGTTATTGATCACTGTCTTATTGATCCCTGTGTTATTGGTCACTGTGTTAAAGATCACTGTGTTATTGATCACTGTGTTAACGATCACTGTGTTATTGATACTGTGTTATTGATCACTGTGTTATTGGTCACTGCGTTAATGATCACTGTTTTATTGATCACTGTGTTTTTGGTCACTGCGTTAATGATCACTGTGTTTTTGATCACTGTGTTATTGGTCACTGTGTTAATTATCACTGTGTTATTGGTCACTGTGTTATTGATCATTGTGTTAATAATCACTATGTTATTGGACACTGTGTTATTGATCACAGTCTTATTGTTCACTGTGTTAATTATCACTCTGTTGATGAACACTGTGTAATTGGTCACTGTGTTATTGGTCACTGTGTTGTTGATCACTGTATTATTGATCACTGTGTTAATGTTCACTGTGTTATTGGTCACTGTGTTAATCATCACTGTGTTATTGATCACTGTGTTATTGATCACTGTGCTAATGATCACTGTGTTATTGATCACTGTGTTATTGATCACTGTGCTAATGATCACTGTGTTAATGATAACTCTGTTATTGGTCACTGTGTTAATGATCACTGTGTTAATAATCACTGTGTTATTGGTCACTGTGTTAATGATCACTGTGTTAATGATCACTGTGCTATTGATCACTGTGTTATTGATCACTGTGCTAATGATCACTGTGTCAATTATCACCGTGTTATTGGTCACTGTGTTAAAAATCACTGTGTTATTGATCACTGTGCTATTGATCACTGTGTTAATGATCATTGTGTTATTGATCACTGTGTTAATGATCACTGTGATAATCATCACTGTGTTAATGATCACTGTGTTATTGGTCACTGTGTCATTGGTCACTCTGTTGATAATCACTCTGTTATTGATCGCTGTGTTATTGATCACTGTGCTAATGATCACTGTGTTAATGATCACTCTGTTATTGGTCACTGTGTTAATGATCACTGTGTTATTGATCACTGTGTTATTGATCACTGTGCTAATGATCACTGTGTTGATAATCACTCTGTTATTGATCGCTGTGTTATTGTTCACTGTGTTATTGATCACTGTGTCATTGGTCACTGTGTCATTGGTCACTCTGTTGATAATCACTCTGTTATTGATCGCTGTGTTATTGATCACTGTGCTAATGATCACTGTGTTAATGATCACTCTGTTATTGGTCACTGTGTTAATGATCACTGTGTTATTGATCACTGTGTTATTGATCACTGTGCTAATGATCACTGTGTTGATAATCACTCTGTTATTGATCGCTGTGTTATTGATCACTGTGCTAATGATCACTGTGTTATTGATCACTGTGTTATTGATCACTGTGTTATTGGTCACTGTGTTATTGATCACTGTGCTAATGATCACTGTCTAAATTATCACCGTTTTATTGGTCACTGTGTTAAAGATAACTGTGTTATTGATCACTGTGCTGTTGATCACTGTGTTAATGATCAATGTGTTATTGATCACTGTGTTATTGATCACTGTGTTATTGGTCACTGCGTTAATGATCACTGTGTTATTGATCACTGTGTTATTGGTAACTGCTTTAATGATCACTGTGTTTTTGATCACTGTGTTAATGTTCACTGTGTTTTTGGTCACTGTGTCATTGGTCACTGTGTAATTGGTCACTGTGTCATTGGTCACTGTGCTGATAATCACTGTGTTATTGGATACTGTGTTAATTATCAGTGTTATTGATCACTGTGTGATTGATCACTGTGTTATTCGTCACTGTGTTAATTATCACTGTGTTATTGGTCACTGTGCTGTTGATCACTGTGTTATTGATCACTGTGTTATTGGTCACTGTGATAATGATCAGTGTGTTATTGGTCACTGTGTTATTGATCACTGTATTATTGATCACTGTGTTATTGGTCACTGTGTCATTGGTCACTGTGTTATTGATCACTGTGTAAATTATCACCGTGTTATTGGTCACTGTGTTAAAGATAACTGTGTTATTGATCACTGTGCTGTTGATCACTGTGTTAATGATCACTGTGTTATTGATCACTGTGTTAATGATCACTGTGATAATCATCACTGTGTTAATGATCACTGTGTTATTGATCACTGTGTTAATGATCACTGTGTTAATAATCACTGTGTTATTGGTCACTGTGTTAATGATCACTGTGTTATTGAACACTGTGTTATTGATCACTGTGTTATTGAACACTGTGTTATTGATCACTGTTTTAATGATCACTGTGTTATTGGTCACTGTGTTATTGATCACTGTGTTATTCGTCACTGTGTTAATTATCACTGTGCTATTGGTCACTGTGTTATTGTTCACTGTCTTATTGATCACTGTGTTATTGATCACTGTGTTAATGATCACTGTGTTATTGGTCACTGTTTTAAAGATCACTGTCTTATTGATCATTGTGTTAATGATCACTGTGTTATTGATACTGTGTTATTGATCACTGTGTTATTGGTATCTGCGTTAATGATCACTGTGTTATTGATCACAGTGTTATTGGTCGCTGTGTTAATTATCAGTGTTATTGATCACTGTGTTATTGATCACTGTGTTATTCGTCACTGTGTTAATTATCACTGTGTTATTGATTACTGTGTTATTGATCACTGTGTTAATGATCACTGTGTTATTGGTCACTGTGTTAATTATCAGTGTTATTGATCACTGTGTTATTGATCACTGTGTTATTCGTCACTGTGTTAATTATCACTGTGTTATTGGTCACTGTGTTATTGTTCACTGTCTTATTGATCACTGTGTTATTGATCACTGTGTTAATGATCACTGTGTTATTGGTCACTGTGTTAAAGATCACTGTCTTATTGATCACTGTGTTAATGATCACTGTGTTATTGATACTGTGTTATTGATCACTGTGTTATTGGTATCTGCGTTAATGATCACTGTGTTATTGATCACAGTGTTATTGGTCACTGTGTTAATTATCAGTGTTATTGATCACTGTGTTATTGATCACTGTGTTATTCGTCACTGTGTCAATGATCACCGTGTTATTGGTTACTGTGTTAATTATCACTGTGTTGTTGGTCACTGTGTTATTGATCACTGTCTTATTGATCCCTGTGTTATTGGTCACTGTGTTAAAGATCACTGTGTTATTGATCACTGTGTTAACGATCACTGTGTTATTGATACTGTGTTATTGATCACTGTGTTATTGGTCACTGCGTTAATGATCACTGTTTTGTTGATCACTGTGTTTTTGGTCACTGCGTTAATGATCACTGTGTTTTTGATCACTGTGTTATTGGTCACTGTGTTAATTATCACTGTGTTATTGGTCACTGTGTTATTGATCATTGTGTTAATAATCACTATGTTATTGGACACTGTGTTATTGATCACAGTCTTATTGTTCACTGTGTTAATTATCACTCTGTTGATGAACACTGTGTAATTGGTCACTGTGTTATTGGTCACTGTGTTGTTGATCACTGTATTATTGATCACTGTGTTAATGTTCACTGTGTTATTGGTCACTGTGTTAATCATCACTGTGTTATTGATCACTGTGTTATTGATCACTGTGCTAATGATCACTGTGTTATTGATCACTGTGTTATTGATCACTGTGCTAATGATCACTGTGTTAATGATAAATCTGTTATTGGTCACTGTGTTAATGATCACTGTGTTATTAATCACTGTGTTATTGGTCACTGTGTTAATGATCACTGTGTTAATGATCACGGTGCTATTGATCACTGTGTTATTGATCACTGTGCTAATGATCACTGTGTCAATTATCACCGTGTTATTGGTCACTGTGTTAAAAATCACTGTGTTATTGATCACTGTGCTATTGATCACTGTGTTAATGATCATTGTGTTATTGATCACTGTGTTAATGATCACTGTGATAATCATCACTGTGTTAATGATCACTGTGTTATTGATCACTGTGTTAATGATAACTGTGTTAATAATCACTCTGTAATTGATCACTGTGTTATTGACCACTGTGTTATTGGTCACAGTGTTCATCATCACTGTGTTATTGGTCACTGTGTTATTGATCACTGTCTTATTGATCACTGTATTATTGATCACTGTATTAATGATCACTGTGTTATTGGTCACTGTGTTAATTATCAGTGTCTTATTGATAACTGTGTTATTGGTCACTGTGTTATTGGTCACTGTGTTAATTATCACTATGTTATTGGTCACTGTGTTATTGATCACTGTGTTTATGATCACTGTGATAATCATCACTGTGTTAATGATCACTGTGTTATTGATCACTGTGTTAATGATTACTGTGTTAATAATCACTGTGTTATTGGTCACTGTGTTAATGATCACTGTGTTATTGAACACTGTGTTATTGATCACTGTTTTAATGATCACTGTGTTATTGGTCACTGTGTTATTGATCACTGTGTTATTCGTCACTGTGTTAATTATCACTGTGCTATTGGTCACTGTGTTATTGTTCACTGTCTTATTGATCACTGTGTTATTGATCACTGTGTTAATGATCACTGTGTTATTGGTCACTGTTTTAAAGATCACTGTCTTATTGATCATTGTGTTAATGATCACTGTGTTATTGATACTGTGTTATTGATCACTGTGTTATTGGTATCTGCGTTAATGATCACTGTGTTATTGATCACAGTGTTATTGGTCGCTGTGTTAATTATCAGTGTTATTGATCACTGTGTTATTGATCACTGTGTTATTCGTCACTGTGTTAATTATCACTGTGTTATTGATTACTGTGTTATTGATCACTGTGTTAATGATCACTGTGTTATTGGTCACTGTGTTAATTATCAGTGTTATTGATCACTGTGTTATTGATCACTGTGTTATTCGTCACTGTGTTAATTATCACTGTGTTATTGGTCACTGTGTTATTGTTCACTGTCTTATTGATCACTGTGTTATTGATCACTGTTTTAATGATCACTGTGTTATTGGTCACTGTGTTAAAGATCACTGTCTTATTGATCACTGTGTTAATGATCACTGTGTTATTGATACTGTGTTATTGATCACTGTGTTATTGGTATCTGCGTTAATGATCACTGTGTTATTGATCACAGTGTTATTGGTCACTGTGTTAATTATCAGTGTTATTGATCACTGTGTTATTGATCACTGTGTTATTCGTCACTGTGTCAATGATCACCGTGTTATTGGTTACTGTGTTAATTATCACTGTGTTGTTGGTCACTGTGTTATTGATCACTGTCTTATTGATCCCTGTGTTATTGGTCACTGTGTTAAAGATCACTGTGTTATTGATCACTGTGTTAACGATCACTGTGTTATTGATACTGTGTTATTGATCACTGTGTTATTGGTCACTGCGTTAATGATCACTGTTTTGTTGATCACTGTGTTTTTGGTCACTGCGTTAATGATCACTGTGTTTTTGATCACTGTGTTATTGGTCACTGTGTTAATTATCACTGTGTTATTGGTCACTGTGTTATTGATCATTGTGTTAATAATCACTATGTTATTGGACACTGTGTTATTGATCACAGTCTTATTGTTCACTGTGTTAATTATCACTCTGTTGATGAACACTGTGTAATTGGTCACTGTGTTATTGGTCACTGTGTTGTTGATCACTGTATTATTGATCACTGTGTTAATGTTCACTGTGTTATTGGTCACTGTGTTAATCATCACTGTGTTATTGATCACTGTGTTATTGATCACTGTGCTAATGATCACTGTGTTATTGATCACTGTGTTATTGATCACTGTGCTAATGATCACTGTGTTAATGATAAATCTGTTATTGGTCACTGTGTTAATGATCACTGTGTTATTAATCACTGTGTTATTGGTCACTGTGTTAATGATCACTGTGTTAATGATCACTGTGCTATTGATCACTGTGTTATTGATCACTGTGCTAATGATCACTGTGTCAATTATCACCGTGTTATTGGTCACTGTGTTAAAAATCACTGTGTTATTGATCACTGTGCTATTGATCACTGTGTTAATGATCATTGTGTTATTGATCACTGTGTTAATGATCACTGTGATAATCATCACTGTGTTAATGATCACTGTGTTATTGATCACTGTGTTAATGATCACTGTGTTAATAATCACTCTGTAATTGATCACTGTGTTATTGACCACTGTGTTATTGGTCACAGTGTTCATCATCACTGTGTTATTGGTCACTGTGTTATTGATCACTGTCTTATTGATCACTGTATTATTGATCACTGTATTAATGATCACTGTGTTATTGGTCACTGTGTTAATTATCAGTGTCTTATTGATAACTGTGTTATTGGTCACTGTGTTATTGGTCACTGTGTTAATTATCACTATGTTATTGGTCACTGTGTTATTGATCACTGTCTTATTGATCACTGTGTTATTGATCACTGTGTTAATGATCACTGTGTTATTGATACTGTGTTATTGATCACTGTGTTATTGATCACTGCGTTAATGATCACTGTGTTATTGATCACTGTGTTATTGGTCACTGCGTTAATGATCACTGTTTTTTTGATCACTGTGTTATTGGTCACTGTGTTAATTATCACTGTGTTAATGATCACTGTGTTGTTGGTCACTGTTTTAATTATCACTTTGTTATGGATCACCGTGTTATTGGTCACTGTGTTATTGGTCACTGTGTTATTGATCACTGTCTTATTGATCACTGTGTTATTGATCACTGTGTTAATGATCACTGTGTTATTGGTCACTGTGTCAATGATCACCGTGTTATTGGTTACTGTGTTAATTATCACTGTGTTATTGGTCACTGTGTTATTGATCACTGTGTTATTGATCACTGTGTTAATGTTCACTGTGTTATTGGTCACTGTGTCATTGGTCACTGTGTTTATTGTTCACTGTGTCATTGGTCACTCTGTTGATAATCACTCTGTTATTGATCACTGTGTTATTGATCACTGTGCTAATGATCACTCTGTCATTGGTCACTGTGTTAATGATCACTGTGTTAATAATCACTGTGTTAATGATCACTGTGTTAATGATCACTGTGCTAATGATCACTGTGTAATTTATCAACGTGTTATTGTTCACTGTGTTAAAGATCACTGTGTTATTGATCACTGTGCTGTTGATCACTGTGTTAATGATCACTGTGTTATTGATCACTGTGTTCATGATCACTGTGATAATAATCACTCTGTAATTGATCACTGTGCTAATGATCACTATGTAAATTATCACCGTGTTACTGGTCACTGTGTTGAAGATCACTGTGTTAATGATCACTGTGTTAATGATCACTGTGTTATTGATCACTGTGTTATTGATCACTGTGTTAATGATCACTGTGTTATTGGTCACTGTGTTAATGATCACTGTGTTATTGATAACTGTGTGATTGGTCACTGTGTTAATTATCACCATGTTATTGATCACTGTGCTAATGATCACTGTGTAAATTATCACCGTGTTATTGGTCACTGTGTTAAAGATCACTGTGTTATTCGTCACTGTTTTAATGATCACTGTGTTAATGATCACTGTGCTATTGATCACTGTGTTATTGATCACTGTGCTAATGATCACTGTGTAAATTATCACCGTGTTATTGGTCACTGTGTTAAAGATCACTGTGTTATTGATCACTGTGCTGTTGATCACTGTGTTAATGATCACTGTGTTATTGATCACTGTGTTAATGATCACTGTGTTAATAATCACTCTGCAATTGATCACTGTGTTATTGATCACTGTGTTAATGATCACTGTGTTATTGGTCACTGTGTTAATGATCACTGTGTGATTGGTCACTGTGTTATTCGTCACTGTGTTAATGATCACTGTGTTATTGGTCACTGTGTTAATTATCAGTGTTGTTGATCACTGTGTTATTGTTCACTGTGTTATTGATCACTGTGTCATTGGTCACTGTGTCATTGGTCACTCTGTTGATAATCACTCTGTTATTGATCGCTGTGTTATTGATCACTGTGCTAATGATCACTGTGTTAATGATCACTCTGTTATTGGTCACTGTGTTAATGATCACTGTGTTATTGATCACTGTGTTATTGATCACTGTGCTAATGATCACTGTGTTGATAATCACTCTGTTATTGATCGCTGTGTTATTGATCACTGTGCTAATGATCACTGTGTTATTGATCACTGTGTTATTGATCACTGTGTTATTGGTCACTGTGTTATTGATCACTGTGCTAATGATCACTGTCTAAATTATCACCGTTTTATTGGTCACTGTGTTAAAGATAACTGTGTTATTGATCACTGTGCTGTTGATCACTGTGTTAATGATCACTGTGTTATTGATCACTGTGTTAATGATCACTGTGATAATCATCATTGTGTTAATGATCAATGTTTTATTGATCACTGTGTTATTGATCACTGTGTTATTGGTCACTGCGTTAATGATCACTGTGTTATTGATCACTGTGTTATTGGTAACTGCTTTAATGATCACTGTGTTTTTGATCACTGTGTTAATGTTCACTGTGTTTTTGGTCACTGTGTCATTGGTCACTGTGTAATTGGTCACTGTGTCATTGGTCACTGTGCTGATAATCACTGTGTTATTGGATACTGTGTTAATTATCAGTGTTATTGATCACTGTGTGATTGATCACTGTGTTATTCGTCACTGTGTTAATTATCACTGTGTTATTGGTCACTGTGCTGTTGATCACTGTGTTATTGATCACTGTGTTATTGGTCACTGTGATAATGATCAGTGTGTTATTGGTCACTGTGTTATTGATCACTGTATTATTGATCACTGTATTATTGGTCACTGTGTCATTGGTCACTGTGTTATTGATCACTGTGTAAATTATCACCGTGTTATTGGTCACTGTGTTAAAGATAACTGTGTTATTGATCACTGTGCTGTTGATCACTGTGTTAATGATCACTGTGTTATTGATCACTGTGTTAATGATCACTGTGATAATCATCACTGTGTTAATGATCACTGTGTTATTGATCACTGTGTTAATGATCACTGTGTTAATAATCACTGTGTTATTGGTCACTGTGTTAATGATCACTGTGTTATTGAACACTGTGTTATTGATCACTGTTTTAATGATCACTGTGTTATTGGTCACTGTGTTATTGATCACTGTGTTATTCGTCACTGTGTTAATTATCACTGTGCTATTGGTCACTGTGTTATTGTTCACTGTCTTATTGATCACTGTGTTATTGATCACTGTGTTAATGATCACTGTGTTATTGGTCACTGTTTTAAAGATCACTGTCTTATTGATCATTGTGTTAATGATCACTGTGTTATTGATACTGTGTTATTGATCACTGTGTTATTGGTATCTGCGTTAATGATCACTGTGTTATTGATCACAGTGTTATTGGTCGCTGTGTTAATTATCAGTGTTATTGATCACTGTGTTATTGATCACTGTGTTATTCGTCACTGTGTTAATTATCACTGTGTTATTGATTACTGTGTTATTGATCACTGTGTTAATGATCACTGTGTTATTGGTCACTGTGTTAATTATCAGTGTTATTGATCACTGTGTTATTTATCACTGTGTTATTCGTCACTGTGTTAATTATCACTGTGTTATTGGTCACTGTGTTATTGTTCACTGTCTTATTGATCACTGTGTTATTGATCACTGTGTTAATGATCACTGTGTTATTGGTCACTGTGTTAAAGATCACTGTCTTATTGATCACTGTGTTAATGATCACTGTGTTATTGATACTGTGTTATTGATCACTGTGTTATTGGTATCTGCGTTAATGATCACTGTGTTATTGATCACAGTGTTATTGGTCACTGTGTTAATTATCAGTGTTATTGATCACTGTGTTATTGATCACTGTGTTATTCGTCACTGTGTCAATGATCACCGTGTTATTGGTTACTGTGTTAATTATCACTGTGTTGTTGGTCACTGTGTTATTGATCACTGTCTTATTGATCCCTGTGTTATTGGTCACTGTGTTAAAGATCACTGTGTTATTGATCACTGTGTTAACGATCACTGTGTTATTGATACTGTGTTATTGATCACTGTGTTATTGGTCACTGCGTTAATGATCACTGTTTTATTGATCACTGTGTTTTTGGTCACTGCGTTTATGATCAATGTGCTTTTGATCACTGTGTTATTGGTCACTGTGTTAATTATCACTGTGTTATTGGTCACTGTGTTATTGATCATTGTGTTAATAATCACTATGTTATTGGACACTGTGTTATTGATCACAGTCTTATTGTTCACTGTGTTAATTATCACTCTGTTGATGAACACTGTGTAATTGGTCACTGTGTTATTGGTCACTGTGTTGTTGATCACTGTATTATTGATCACTGTGTTAATGTTCACTGTGTTATTGGTCACTGTGTTAATCATCACTGTGTTATTGATCACTGTGTTATTGATCACTGTGCTAATGATCACTGTGTTATTGATCACTGTGTTATTGATCACTGTGCTAATGATCACTGTGTTAATGATAACTCTGTTATTGGTCACTGTGTTAATGATCACTGTGTTAATAATCACTGTGTTATTGGTCACTGTGTTAATGATCACTGTGTTAATGATCACTGTGCTATTGATCACTGTGTTATTGATCACTGTGCGAATGATCACTGTGTCAATTATCACCGTGTTATTGGTCACTGTGTTAAAAATCACTGTGTTATTGATCACTGTGCTATTGATCACTGTGTTAATGATCATTGTGTTATTGATCACTGTGTTAATGATCACTGTGTTATTGATCACTGTGTTAATGATCACTGTGTTAATAATCACTCTGTAATTGATCACTGTGTTATTGACCACTGTGTTATTGGTCACAGTGTTCATCATCACTGTGTTATTGGTCACTGTGTTATTGATCACTGTCTTATTGATCACTGTATTATTGATCACTGTATTAATGATCACTGTGTTATTGGTCACTGTGTTAATTATCAGTGTCTTATTGATAACTGTGTTATTGGTCACTGTGTTATTGGTCACTGTGTTATTGGTCACTGTGTTAATTATCACTATGTTATTGGTCACTGTGTTATTGATCACTGTCTTATTGATCACTGTGTTATTGATCACTGTGTTAACGATCACTGTGAGATTGATCACAGTGATATTGGTCACTGCGTTAATGATCACTGTGTTATTGATCACTGTGTTATTAGTCACTGCGTTAATGATCACTGTGTTTTTGATCACTGTGTTATTGGTCATTGTGTTAATAATCACTATGTTATTGGACACTGTGTTAATTATCACTGTGTTATTGGTCACTTTGTTAATTGATCACTGTGTTATTGGTCACTGTGTTAATGATCACTGTGTTATTGGTCACTGTGTTATTGACCACTGCATTATTGGTCACTGTTTTATTGATCACTGTGCTATTGGTCACTGTGTTATTGGTCACTGTGTTATTGATCACTGTGTTATTGGTCACAGTGTTCATCATCACTGTGTTATTGGTCACTGTGTTATTGATCACTGTCTTATTGATCACTGTGTTATTGATCACTGTGTTAATGATCGCTGTGATATTGGTCACTGTGTTAATTATCACTGTCTTATTGATAACTGTGTTTTTGATCACTGTGTCAATGATCACCGTGTTATTGATACTGTGTTATTGATCACTGTGTTATTGGTCACTGTGTTAATTATCACTGTGTTATTGATCACTATCTTATTGATCACTGTGTTATTGGTCACTGTGTTAATGATCACTGTGTTATTGATCACTGTGTTAATGATCACTGTGTTATTGATCACAGTGTTATTGGTCACTGCGTTAATGATCACTGTGTTATTGATCACTGTGTTATTAGTCACTGCGTTAATGATCACTGTGTTTTTGATCACTGTGTTATTGGTCATTGTGTTAATAATCACTATGTTATTGGACACTGTGTTAATTATAGCTGTGTTATTGGTCACTTTGTTAATTGTCACTTTGTTATTGTTCACTGTGTTATTGATCACTGCGTTATTGGTCACAGTGTTAATGATCACTGTGTTATTTGTCACTGTGTTATTGATCACTGTCTTATTGATCCCTGTGTTATTGATCACTGTGTTAATGATCACTGTGTTATTGGTCACTGTGTTAATTATCACTGTCTTATTGATCACTGTGTTATTGATCACTGTGTCAATGATCACCGTGTTATTGGTTACTGTGTTAATTATCACTGTGTTGTTGGTCACTGTGTTATTGATCACTGTCTTATTGATCACTGTGTTATTGGTCACTGTGTTAAAGATCACTGTGTTATTGATCACTGTGTTAATGATCACTGTGTTATTGATACTGTGTTATTGATCACTGTGTTATTGGTCACTGCGTTAATGATCACTGTGTTATTGATCACTGTGTTATTGGTCACTGCGTTAATGATCACTGTGTTTTTGATCACTGTGTTATTGGTCACTGTGTTAATTATCACTGTGTTATTGGTCACTGTGTTATTGATCATTGTGTTAATAATCACTATGTTATTGGACACTGTGTTATTGATCACAGTCTTATTGTTCACTGTGTTATTTATCACTGTGTTGATGAACACTGTGTAATTGGTCACTGTGTTATTGGTCACTGTGTTAATTATCACTGTGTTATTGATCACTGCGTTATTGGTCACAGTGTTAATGATCACTGTGTTATTTGTCACTGTGTTATTGATCACTGTCTTATTGATCCCTGTGTTATTGATCACTGTGTTAATGATCACTGTGTTATTGGTCACTGTGTTAATTATCACTGTCTTATTGATCACTGTGTTATTGAACACTGTGTCAATGATCACCGTGTTATTGATACTGTGTTATTGATCACTGTGTTATTGGTCACTGTGTTATTGATCACTGTGCTAATGATCACTGTGTTATTGATTACTGTGTTATTGATCACTGTGCTAATGATCACTGTGTTAATGATCACTGTTTTAATAATCACTGTGTTGTTGGTCACTGTGTTAATGATCACTGTGTTAATGATCACTGTGCTATTGATCACTGTGTTATTGATCACTGTGCTAATGATCACTGTGTAAATTATCACCGTGTTATTGGTCACTGTGTTAAAGATCACTGTGTTATTGATCACTGTGCTATTGATCACTGAGTTAATGATCACTGTGTTATTGATCACTGTGTTAATGATCACTGTGTTATTGATCACTGTGCTATTGGTCACTGTGTTATTGGTCACTGTGTTATTGATCACTGTGTTATTGGTCACTGTTTTATTGATCACTGTGTTCATCATCACTGTGTTATTGGTCACTTTGTTATTGATCACTGTCTTATTGATCACTGTGTTATTGATCACTGCATTAATGATCACTGTGTTATAGGTCACTGTTTTAATTATCACTGTCTTGTTGATAACTGTGTTATTGATCACTGTGTCAATGATCACCGTGTTCCTGGTTACTGTGTTAATTATCACTGTGTTATTGGTCACTGTGTTATTGATCACTGTCTTATTGATCACTGTGTTATTGGTCACCGTGTTAATGATCACTGTGTTAATGATCACTGTGTTATTGATAATGTGTTATTGATCACAGTGTTATTGGTCACTGCGTTAATGATCACTGTGTTATTGATCACTGCGTTAATGATCACTGTGTTATTGGTGATTGTGTATTGATCATTGTGTTAATAATCACTATGTTATTGGACACTGTGTTATTGATCACAGTCTTATTGTTCACTGTGTTAATTATCACTGTGTTGATCATCACTGTGTTATTGGTCACTGTGTCATTGATCACTGTGTTAATGATCACTATGTTATTGATCACTCTGTTAATGATCACTGTGTTAATCATCACTGTGTTATTGATCACTGTGTTATTGATCACTGTGCTAATGATCACTGTGTTAATGATAACTCTGTTATTGGTCACTGTGTTAATGATCACTGTGTTAATAATCACTGTGTTATTGGTCACTGTGTTAATGATCACTGTGCTATTGATGACTGTGTTATTGATCACTGTGCTAATGATCACTGTGTAAATTATCACCGTGTTATTGGTCACTTTGTTAAAGATCACTGTGTTATTGATCACTGTGCTATTGATCACTGTGTTAATGATCATTGTGTTATTGATCACTGTGTTAATGATCACTGTGATAATCATCACTGTGTTCATGATCACTGTGTTATTGATCACTGTGTTAATGATCACTGTGTTAATGATCACTGCGTTATTGATACTGTGTTATTGGTCACTGTGTTATTGACCACTGTGTTATTGGTCACAGTGTTCATCATCACTGTGTTATTGGTCACTGTGTTATTGATCACTGTCTTATTGATCACTGTATTATTGATCACTGTATTAATGATCACTGTGTTATTGGTCACTGTGTTAATTATCAGTGTCTTATTGATAACTGTGTTATTGGTCACTGTGTTATTGGTCACTGTGTTAATTATCACTGTGTTATTGGTCACTGTGTTATTGATCACTGTCTTATTGATCACTGTGTTATTGATCACTGTGTTAACGATCACTGTGAGATTGATCACAGTGATATTGGTCACTGCGTTAATGATCACTGTGTTATTGATCACTGTGTTATTAGTCACTGCGTTAATGATCACTGTGTTTTTGATCACTGTGTTATTGGTCACTGTGTTAATGATCACTGTGTTAATAATCACTCTGTAATTGATCACTGTGTTATTGATCACTGTGTTAATGATCACTGCGTTATTGATACTGTGTTATTGGTCACTGTGTTATTGACCACTGTGTTATTGGTCACAGTGTTCATCATCACTGTGTTATTGGTCACTGCGTTAATGATCACTGTGTTATTGATCACTGTGTTATTGGTCACTGCGTTAATGATCACTGTGTTATTGATCACTGTGTTATTGGTCACTGCGTTAATGATCACTGTGTTTTTGATCACTGTGTTATTGGTCACTGTGTTAATTATCACTGTGTTATTGGTCACTGTGTTATTGATCATTGTGTTAAGAATCACTATGTTATTGGACACTGTGTTATTGATCACAGTCTTATTGTTCACTGTGTTTTTTATCACTGTGTTGATGAACACTGTGAAATTGGTCACTGTGTTATTGGTAACTGTGTTATTGACCACTGTGTTATTGGTCACAGTGTTCATCATCACTGTGTTATTGGTCACTGCGTTAATGATCACTGTGTTATTGATCACTGTGTTATTAGTCACTGCCTTAATGATCACTGTGTTTTTGATCACTGTGTTATTGGTCATTGTGTTAATAATCACTATGTTATTGGACACTGTGTTAATTATCACTGTGTTATTGGTCACTTTGTTAATTGATCACTGTGTTATTGGTCACTGTGTTAATGATCACTGTGTTATTGGTCACTGTGTTATTGACCACTGCGTTATTGGTCACTGTTTTATTGATCACTGTGCTATTGGTCACTGTGTTATTGGTCACTGTGTTATTGATCACTGTGTTATTGGTCACAGTGTTCATCATCACTGTGTTATTGGTCACTGTGTTATTGATCACTGTCTTATTGATCACTGTGTTATTGATCACTGTGTTAATGATCACTGTGATATTGGTCACTGTGTTAATTATCACTGTCTTATTGATAACTGTGTTATGGATCACTGTGTCAATGATCACCGTGTTATTGGTCACTGTGTTAATTATCACTGTGTTATTGGTCACTGTGTTATTGATCACTATCTTATTGATCACTGTGTTATTGGTCACTGTGTTAATGATCACTGTGTTATTGATCACTGTGTTAATGATCACTGTGTTATTGATCACTGTGTTATTAGTCACTGCGTTAATGATCACTGTGTTTTTGATCACTGTGTTATTGGTCATTGTGTTAATAATCACTATGTTATTGGACACTGTGTTTTTGATCACTGTGTTATTGGTCACTGTGTTAATTATCACTGTGTTATTGGTCACTGTGTTATTGATCATTGTGTTAATAATCACTATGTTATTGGACACTGTGTTATTGATCACAGTCTTATTGTTCACTGTGTTATTGATCACTGTGTCAATGATCACCGTGTTATTGGTTACTGTGTTAATTATCACTGTGTTGTTGGTCACTGTGTTATTGATCACTGTCTTATTGATCACTGTGTTATTGGTCACTGTGTTAAAGATCACTGTGTTATTGATCACTGTGTTAATGATCACTGTGTTATTGATACTGTGTTATTGATCACTGTCTTATTGATGCCTGTGTTATTGATCACTGTGTTAATGATCACTGTGTTATTGGTCACTGTGTTAATTATCACTGTCTTATTGATCACTGTGTTATTGATCACTGTGTCAATGATCACCGTGTTATTGGTTACTGTGTTAATTATCACTGTGTTGTTGGTCACTGTGTTATTGATCACTGTCTTATTGATCACTGTGTTATTGGTCACTGTGTTAAAGATCACTGTGTTATTGATCACTGTGTTAATGATCACTGTGTTATTGATACTGTGTTATTGATCACTGTGTTATTGGTCACTGCGTTAATGATCACTGTGTTATTGATCACTGTGTTATTGGTCACTGCGTTAATGATCACTGTGTTTTTGATCACTGTGTTATTGGTCACTGTGTTAATTATCACTGTGTTATTGGTCACTGTGTTATTGATCATTGTGTTAAGAATCACTATGTTATTGGACACTGTGTTATTGATCACAGTCTTATTGTTCACTGTGTTTTTTATCACTGTGTTGATGAACACTGTGAAATTGGTCACTGTGTTATTGGTAACTGTGTTATTGGTCACTCTGATAATGATCAGTGTGTTATTGGTCACTGTTTTATTGATCACTGTATTATTGATCACTGTGTTAATGTTCACTGTATTATTGGTCACTGTGTCATTGGTCACTGTATTATTGGTCACTATTTCATTGGTCACTGTGTTAATCATCACTGTCTTATTGGTCACTGTGTTATTGATCACTGTGTTATTGGTCACTGTGTTAATTATCACTGTGTTATTGGTCACTGTGTTATTGATCATTGTGTTAATAATCACTATGTTATTGGACACTGTGTTATTGATCACAGTCTTATTGTTCACTGTGTTATTGATCACTGTGTCAATGATCACCGTGTTATTGGTTACTGTGTTAATTATCACTGTGTTGTTGGTCACTGTGTTATTGATCACTGTCTTATTGATCACTGTGTTATTGGTCACTGTGTTAAAGATCACTGTGTTATTGATCACTGTGTTAATGATCACTGTGTTATTGATACTGTGTTATTGATCACTGTCTTATTGATGCCTGTGTTATTGATCACTGTGTTAATGATCACTGTGTTATTGGTCACTGTGTTAATTATCACTGTCTTATTGATCACTGTGTTATTGATCACTGTGTCAATGATCACCGTGTTATTGGTTACTGTGTTAATTATCACTGTGTTGTTGGTCACTGTGTTATTGATCACTGTCTTATTGATCACTGTGTTATTGGTCACTGTGTTAAAGATCACTGTGTTATTGATCACTGTGTTAATGATCACTGTGTTATTGATACTGTGTTATTGATCACTGTGTTATTGGTCACTGCGTTAATGATCACTGTGTTATTGATCACTGTGTTATTGGTCACTGCGTTAATGATCACTGTGTTTTTGATCACTGTGTTATTGGTCACTGTGTTAATTATCACTGTGTTATTGGTCACTGTGTTATTGATCATTGTGTTAAGAATCACTATGTTATTGGACACTGTGTTATTGATCACAGTCTTATTGTTCACTGTGTTTTTTATCACTGTGTTGATGAACACTGTGAAATTGGTCACTGTGTTATTGGTAACTGTGTTATTGGTCACTCTGATAATGATCAGTGTGTTATTGGTCACTGTTTTATTGATCACTGTATTATTGATCACTGTGTTAATGTTCACTGTATTATTGGTCACTGTGTCATTGGTCACTGTATTATTGGTCACTATTTCATTGGTCACTGTGTTAATCATCACTGTCTTATTGGTCACTGTGTTATTGATCACTGTGCTAATGATCACTGTGTTATTGATCACTGTGTTATTGATCACTGTGCTAATGATCACTGTGTTAATGATCACTGTGTTAATAATCACTGTGTTGTTGGTCACTGTGTTAATGATCACTGTGATAATCATCACTGTGTTAATGATCACTGTGTTATTGATCACTGTGTTAATGATCACTGTGTTATTGATCACTGTGCTATTGGTCACTGTGTTATTGGTCACTGTGTTATTGATCACTGTGTTATTGGTCACTGTTTTATTGATCACTGTGTTCATCATCCCTGTGTTATTGGTCACTGTGTTATTGATCACTGTCTTATTGATCACTGTGTTGTTGATCACTGTATTAATGATCACTGTTTTATAGGTCACTGTTTTAATTATCACTGTCTTATTGATAACTGTGTTATTGATCACTGTGTCAATGATCACCGTGTTCCTGGTTACTGTGTTAATTATCACTGTGTTATTGGTCACTGTGTTATTGATCACTGTCTTATTGATCACTGTGTTATTGGTCACTGTGTTAATGATCACTGTGTTATTGATCACTGTGTTAATGATCACTGTGTTATTGATAATGTGTTATTGATCACAGTGTTATTGGTCACTGCGTTAATGATCACTGTGTTATTGATCACTGTGTTATTAGTCACTGCGTTAATGATCACTGTGTTTTTGATCACTGTGTTATTGGTCACTGTGTTGATTATCACTGTGTTATTGGTGACTGTGTATTGATCATTGTGTTAATAATCACTACGTTATTGGACACTGTGTTATTGATCACAGTCTTATTGTTCACTGTGTTAATTATCACAGTGTTGATCATCACTGTGTTATTGGTCACTGTGTCATTGATCACTGTGTTAATGATCACTATGTTATTGATCAATCTGTTAATGATCACTGTGTTAATCATCACTGTGTTATTGATCACTGTGTTATTGATCACTGTGCTAATGATCACTTTGTTAATGATCACTGTGTTATTGGTCACTGTGTTAATGATCACTGTGTGAATAATCACTTTGTTATTCGTCACTGTATTAATGATCACTGTGTTAATGATAACTGTGTTGTTCATCACTGTGTTATTGATCACTGTGCTAATGATCACTGTGTAAATTATCACCGTGTTATTGGTCACTGTGTTAAAGATCACTGTGTTATTGATCACTGTGCTATTGATCACTGTGTTAATGATCACTGTGTCATTGATCACTGTGTTAATGATCACTGTGATAATCATCACTGTGTTAATGATCACTGTGTTATTGATCACTGTGTTAATAATCACTGTGTTAATAATTAATGTGTGATTGATCACTGTGTTAATGATCACTGTGTTATTGGTCACTTTGTTATTGATGACTGTGTTATTGGTCGCTGTGTTATTGACCACTGTGCTTTTGGTCACTGTGTTATTGGTCACTGTTTTCATCATCACTGTGTTATTGGTCACTGTGTTAATGATCACTGTATTATTGATCACTGTGTTAATGATCACTGTGTTATTGATCACTGTGTTAATGATCACTGTGTTAATAATCACTGTGTAATTGATCACTGTGTTATTGATCACTGTGTCAATGATCACTGTGCTATTGGTCACTGTGTTATTGATCACTGTGTTAATGAGCACTGTGTTAATAATCACTGTGTTATTGATCACTGTGTTATTGGTCACTGTGTTATTGATCACTGTGATAATTATCACTGTGTTAATGATCACTTTGTTATTGATCATTGTGTTAATGATCACTGTGTTATTGTTCACTGTGTTATTGATCACTGTGATAATCATCACTGTGTTAATGATCACTGTGTTATTGATCACTGTGTTAATGATCACTGTGTTAATAATCAGTGTTATTGGTCACTGTGTTATTGGTCACTGTGTTATTGTTCAGTGTGTTATTGGTCACTGTTTTATTGATCACTGTGTTATTGGTCACTGTGTTATTGGTCACTGTGTTATTGATCACTGTGTTACTGGACACTGTGTTTATATTCACTGAGTTATTGATCACTGTGTTAATTATCACTGGGTTATTGGTCACTGTGATAATTATCATTGTGTCATTGGTCACTGTGTTATTAATCACTGTCATATTGATCACTGTGTTATTGATCACTGTGTTAATGATCACTGTGTTATTGGTCACTTTGTTAATTATCACTGTCTGATTGACCACTGTGTTATTGGTCACTGTGTTAATGATCACTGTGTTATTGGTCACTGTGTTAATGATCACTGTGTTATTTGTCACTGTCATATTGATCACTGTGTTATTGATCACTGTGTTATTGGTCACTGTCATATTGATCACTGTCTTATTGAACACTGTGTTAATGATCACTGTGTTATTGGTCACTGTGTTATTGATCACTGTGTTGATGATCACTGTAATTGGTCACTGTGTTAATCATCACTGTGTTATTGGTCACTGTGTTAATTATCACTGTGTTATTGGTCACTGTGTTATTGGTCACTGTGATAATTATCACTGTGTCATTGGTCACTGTGTTATTGATCACTGTCATATTGATCACTGTGTTATTGAACACTGTGTTAATGATCACTGTGTTATTGGTCACTGTGTTAATTATCACTGTCTGATTGATCACTGTGTTATTGATCACTGTGTGAATGATCACTGTTATTGGTCACTGTGTTAATTATCACTGTGTTATTGGTCACTGTGTTAATGGTCACTGTGTTATTTGTCACTGTCATATTGATCACTGTCTTATTAATCACTGTGTTAATGATTACTGTGTTATTGGTCACTGTGTTAATTATCACTGTCTTATTGATCACTGTGTTATTGATGACTGTGTTATTGGTCACTGTGTTATTGATCACTGTGTTGATGATCACTGTAATTGGTCACTGTGTTAATCATCACTGTGTTATTGGTCACTGTGTTAATTATCACTGTGTTATTGATCACTGTGTTATTGATCACTGTGTTATTGGTCACAGTGTTAATGATCACTGTGTTGATGATCACTGTAATTGGTCACTGTGTTAATCATCACTGTGTTATTTGTCACTGTCATATTGATCACTGTCTTATTAATCACTGTGTTAATGATTACTGTGTTATTGGTCACTGTGTTAATTATCACTGTCTTATTGATCACTGTGTTATTAATGACTGTGTTATTGGTCACTGTGTTATTGATCACTGTGTTGATGATCACTGTAATTGGTCACTGTGTTAATCATCACTGTGTTATTGGTCACTGTGTTATTGATCACTGTCTTATTGATCACTGTGTTATTGGTCACTGTGTTAATTATCACTGTCTTATTGATCACTGTGTTATTGATCACTGTGTTCATGATCTCTGTGTTATTAGTCATTGTGTTATTGATCACTGTCTTATTGATCACTGTGTTAATTATCACTGTCTTATTGATCACTGTGTTATTGATCACTGTCTAATTGATCACTGTGTTATTGGTCACTCTGTTAATGATCACTGTGTTATTGATCACTGTGTTAATGATCACTGTGTTATTGATACTGTGTTATTGATCACTGTGTTATTGGTCACTGTGTTATTGATCACTGTGTTATTAGTCACTGCGTTAATGATCACTATGTTATTGGACACTGTGTTATTGATCACAGTCTTATTGTTCACTGTGTTAATTATCACTGTGTTGATGATCATTGTGTTATTGATCACTGTATTGTTGATCACTGTTTTAATGTTCACTGTGTTATTGGTCACTGTGTTATTGATCACTGTGTTATTGGTCACTGTGTCATTGATCACTGTGTTAATGATCACTATGTTATTGATCACTCTGTTAATGATCACTGTGTTAATAATCACTGTGTTATTGATCACTGTGTTATTGATCACTGTGTTATTGATCACTGTGATAATCATCACTGTGTTAATGATCACTGTGTTATTGATCACTGTGTTAATGATCACTGTGTTAATAATCAGTGTTGTTGGTCACTGTGTTATTGGTCACTGTGTTATTGTTCAGTGTGTTATTGGTCACTGTTTTATTGATCACTGTGTTATTGGTCATTGTGTTATTGGTCACTGTGTTATTGATCACTGTGTTACTGGACACTGTGTTCATATTCACTGTGTTATTGATCACTGTGTTAATTATCACTGGGTTATTGGTCACTTTGATAATTATCACTGTGTCATTGTTCACTGTGTTATTAATCACTGTCATATTGATCACTGTGTTATTGATCACTGTGTTAATGATCACTGTGTTATTGGTCACTGTGTTAATGATCACTGTGTTATTTGTCACTGTCATATTGATCACTGTCTTATTGATCACTGTGTTAATGATCACTGTGTTATTGGTCACTGTTTTAATTATCACTGTCTTATTGATCACTGTGTTATTGATGACTGTGTTATTGGTCACTGTGTTATTGATCACTGTGTTGATGATCACTGTAATTGCTCACTGTGTTAATCATCACTGTGTTATTGGTCACTGTGTTAATTATCACTGTGTTATTGGTCACTGTGTTATTGATCACTGTGTTGTTGGTCACTGTTATAATTATCACTGTGTCATTGGTCACTGTGTTATTGATCACTGTCATATTGATCACTGTGTTATTGAACACTGTGTTAATGATCACTGTGTTATTGATCACTGTGTGAATGATCACTGTTATTGGTCACTGTGTTAATTATCACTGTGTTATTGGTCACTGTGTTAATGATCACTGTGTTATTTGTCACTGTCATATTGATCACTGTCTTATTAATCACTGTGTTAATGATTACTGTGTTATTGGTCACTGTGTTAATTATCACTGTCTTATTGATCACTGTGTTATTGATGACTGTGTTATTGGTCACTGTGTTATTGATCACTGTGTTGATGATCACTGTAATTGGTCACTGTGTTAATCATCACTGTGTTATTGGTCACTGTGTTAATTATCACTGTGTTATTGGTCACTGTGTTATTGATCACTGTGTTATTGGTCACAGTGTTAATGATCACTGTGTTGATGATCACTGTAATTGGTCACTGTGTTAATCATCACTGTGTTATTTGTCACTGTCATATTGATCACTGTCTTATTAATCACTGTGTTAATGATTACTGTGTTATTGGTCACTGTGTTATTGATCACTGTGTTGATGATCACTGTAATTGGTCACTGTGTTAATCATCACTGTGTTATTGGTCACTGTGTTAATTATCACTGTGTTATTGGTCACTGTGTTAATTATCACTGTGTTATTCGTCACAGTGTTAATCATCACTGTGTTATTGGTAACTGTGTTAATTATCACCATGTTATTGGTCGCTGTGTTAATTATCACTGTGTTATTGATCACTGTGTTATTGGTCACTGTCATATTGATCACTGTTTTATTGATCACTGTGTTAATGATCACTGTGTTATTGGTCACTGTGTTAATTATCACTGTCTTATTGATCACTTTGTTATTGATGACTGTGTTGATGATCACTGTAATTGGTCACTGTGTTAATCATCACTGTGTTATTGGTCACTGTGTTAATTATCACTGTGTTATTGGTCACTGTGTTGTTGGTCACTGTGTTATTGATCACTGTGTTGATGATCACTGTAATTGGTACCTGTGTTCATTATCACTTTGTTATTGGTAACTGTGTTAATTATCACCATGTTATTGGTCACTGTGTTAATTATCACTGTGTTATTGGTCACTGTGTTATTGGTCACTGTGTTATTGGTCACAGTGTTAATGATCACTGTGTTGTTGGTCACTGTGTTATTGATCACTGTGTTATTGGTCACTGTGTTAATTATCACTGTGTTATTGGTCACTGTGTTATTGATCACTGTCTAATTGATCACTGTGTTATTGGTCACTGTGTTAATGATCACTGTGTTATTGATCACTGTGTTAATGATCACTGTGTAAATTATCACCGTGTTATTGGTCACTGTGTTAAAGATCACTGTGTTATTGATCACTGTGCTATTGATCACTGTGTTAATGATCACTTTGTCATTGATCACTGTGTTAATAATCACTGTGTTAATAATTAATGTGTGATTGATCACTGTGTCATTGATCACTGTGTTAGTGATCACTGTGTTATTGGTCACTTTGTTATTGATGACTGTGTTATTGGTCGCTGTGTTATTGGTCACTGTATTATTGATCACTGTGTTATTGGTCACTGTGTTATTGACCACTGTGCTTTTGGTCACTGTGTTATTGGTCACTGTGTTATTGGTCACTGTGTTCATCATCACTGTGTTATTGGTCACTGTGTTAATTATCACTGTGCTATTGATCACTGTGTTAATGATCACTGTGTTATTGATCCCTGTGTTAATGATCACTGTGTTAATAATCACTGTGTAATTGATCACTGTGTAATTGATCACTGTGTTATTGATCACTGTGTTAATGATCACTGTGTTAATAATCACTGTGTAATTGATCACTGTGTAATTGATCACTGTGTTAATGATCACTGTGTTATTGATCACTGTGTTAATGATCACTGTGTTAATAATCACTGTGTAATTGATCACTGTGTTATTGATCACTGTGTTATTGATCACTGTGTTAATGATCACTGTGTTATTGGTCACTGTGTTAATGATCACTGTGTTATTGATCACTGTGTTATTGGTCACTGTGTTATTGATCACTGTGTGATTGGTCACTGTATTATTGATCACTGTGTTATTGGTCACTGTGTTATTGACCACTGTGTTATTGGTCACTGTTTTATTGATCACTGTGTTATTGGTCACTGTGTTATTGGTCACTGTGTTATTGATCACTGGTTTGATCATCACTGTGGTATTGGTCAATGTGTTATTGATCACTGTCTTATTGATCACTGTGTTATTGGTCACTG
Source organism: Heptranchias perlo (assembly GCF_035084215.1). Taxonomy (NCBI): domain Eukaryota; kingdom Metazoa; phylum Chordata; class Chondrichthyes; order Hexanchiformes; family Hexanchidae; genus Heptranchias; species Heptranchias perlo. The sequence goes on from NW_027139273.1 coordinate 243,058, forward strand.
TGTTAATGATCACTGTGTTATTGGTCACTGTCTTATTGATCACTGTGTTAATTATCACTGTCTTATTGATCACTGTGTTAATTATCACTGTCTTATTGATCACTGTGTTATTGATCACTGTCTAATTGATCACTGTGTTATTGGTCACTCTGTTAATGATCACGGTGTTATTGATCACTGTGTTAATGATCACTGTGTTAATGATCACTGTGTTATTGATACTGTGTTATTGATCACTGTGTTATTGGTCACTGCATTAATGATCACTGTGTTATTGATCACTGTGTTATTAGTCACTGCGTTAATGATCACTATGTTATTGCACACTGTGTTATTGATCACAGTCTTATTGTTCACTGGGTTAATTATCACTGTGTTGATGATCACTGTGTTATTGATCACTGTATTGTTGATCACTGTTTTAATGTTCACTGTGTTATTGGTCAATGTGTTATTGATCACTGTGTTATTGGTCACTGTGTCATTAATCACTGTGTTAATGATCACTATGTTATTGATCACTCTGTTAATGATCACTGTGTTAATAATCACTGTGTTAATGATCACTGTATTGTTCATCACTGTTTTAATGTTCACTGTGTTATTGGTCAATGTGTTATTGATCACTGTGTTATTGGTCACTGTGTTAATAATCACTGTGTTGATGATCACTATGTTATTGATCACTGTGTTATTGATCACTGTGTTAATGATCACTGTGTTAATAATCACTGTGTAATTGATCACTGTGTTATTGATCACTGTGTTATTGATCACTGTGTTAATGATCACTGTGTTATTGGTCACTGTGTTAATGATCACTGTGTTATTGATCACTGTGTTATTGGTCACTGTGTTATTGATCACTGTGTGATTGGTCACTGTATTATTGATCACTGTGTTATTGGTCACTGTGTTATTGACCACTGTGTTATTGGTCACTGTTTTATTGATCACTGTGTTATTGGTCACTGTGTTATTGGTCACTGTGTTATTGATCACTGGTTTGATCATCACTGTGGTATTGGTCAATGTGTTATTGATCACTGTCTTATTGATCACTGTGTTATTGGTCACTGTGTTAATGATCACTGTGTTATTGGTCACTGTCTTATTGATCACTGTGTTAATTATCACTGTCTTATTGATCACTGTGTTAATTATCACTGTCTTATTGATCACTGTGTTATTGATCACTGTCTAATTGATCACTGTGTTATTGGTCACTCTGTTAATGATCACGGTGTTATTGATCACTGTGTTAATGAACACTGTGTTATTGATCACTGTGTTAATGATCACTGTGTTATTGATACTGTGTTATTGATCACTGTGTTATTGGTCACTGCATTAATGATCACTGTGTTATTGATCACTGTGTTATTAGTCACTGCGTTAATGATCACTATGTTATTGCACACTGTGTTATTGATCACAGTCTTATTGTTCACTGGGTTAATTATCACTGTGTTGATGATCACTGTGTTATTGATCACTGTATTGTTGATCACTGTTTTAATGTTCACTGTGTTATTGGTCAATGTGTTATTGATCACTGTGTTATTGGTCACTGTGTCATTAATCACTGTGTTAATGATCACTATGTTATTGATCACTCTGTTAATGATCACTGTGTTAATAATCACTGTGTTAATGATCACTATGTTATTGATCACTCTGTTAATGATCACTGTGTTAATAATCACTGTGTTAATAATCACTGTGTTATTGTTCACTGTGTTATTGATCACTGTGATAATAATCAGTGTTATTGATCACTGTGTTAATGATCACTGTGTTATTGATCACTGTGTTAATGATCACTGTGTTAATAATCAGTGTTATTGGTCACTGTGTTATTGGTCACTGTGTTATTGGTCATTGTGTTATTGGTCAGTGTGTTATTGGTCACTGTTTTATTGATCACTGTGTTATTGGTCACTGTGTTATTGGTCACTGTGTTATTGATCACTGTGTTACTGGACACTGTGTTCATATTCACTGTGTTATTGATCACTGTGTTAATTATCACTGGGTTATTCGTCACTGTGATAATTATCACTGTGTCATTGGTCACTGTGTTATTAATCACTATGTTATTGATCACTCTGTTAATGATCACTGTGTTAATAATCACTGTCATATTGATCACTGTGTTATTGATCACTGTGTTAATGATCACTGTGTTATTGGTCACTGTGTTAATTATCACTGTCTGATTGACCACTGTGTTATTGATCACTGTGTTAATGATCACTGTTATTGGTCACTGTGTTAATTATCACTGTGTTATTGGTCACTGTGTTAATGATCACTGTGTTATTTGTCACTGTCATATTGATCACTGTGTTATTGATCACTGTGTTATTCGTCACTGTCATATTGATCACTGTCTTATTGATCACTGTGTTAATGATCACTGTGTTATTGGTCACTGTTTTAATTATCACTGTCTTATTGATCACTGTGTTATTGATGACTGTGTTATTGGTCACTGTGTTATTGATCACTGTGTTGATGATCACTGTAATTGGTCACTGTGTTCATCATCACTGTGTTATTGGTCACAGTGTTAATTATCACTGTGTTATTGGTCACTGTGTTATTGGTCACTGTGATAATTATCACTGTGTCATTGGTCACTGTGTTATTGATCACTGTCATATTGATCACTGTGTTATTGATCACTGTGTTATTGGTCACTGTGTTAATTATCACTGTCTGATTGATCACTGTGTTGTTGATCACTGTGTGAATGATCACTGTTATTGGTCACTGTGTTAATTATCACTGTGTTATTGGTCACTGTGTTAATGATCACTGTGTTATTGGTCACTGTGTTATTGATCACTGTGTTATTGGTCACAGTCTTAATGATCACTGTGTTGTTGGTCACTGTGATATTGATCACTGTGTTGATGATCACTGTAATTGGTCACTGTGTTAATCATCACTGTGTTATTGGTAACTGTGTTAATTATCACCATGTTATTGGTCGCTGTGTTAATTATCACTGTGTTATTGGTCACTGTGTTTTTGATCACTGTGTTATTGGTCACTGTCATATTGATCACTGTCTTATTAATCACTGTGTTAATGATCACTGTGTTATTGGTCACTGTGTTAATTATCACTGTCTTATTGATCACTGTGTTATTGATGACTGTTTGATGATCACTGTAATTGGTCACTGTGTTAATCATCACTGTGTTATTGGTCACTGTGTTAATTATCACTGTGTTATTGGTCACTGTGTTATTGATCACTGTGTTATTGGTCACAGTGTTAATGATCACTGTGTTATTGGTCACTGTGTTATGATCACTGTGTTGATGATCACTGTAATTGGTACCTGTGTTCATCATCACTGTGTTATTGGTAACTGTGTTAATTATCACCATGTTATTGGTCACTGTGTTATTGGTCACTGTGTTATTGGTCACTGTGTTATTGGTCACAGTGTTAATTATCACTGTGTTATTGGTCACTGTGTTATTGGTCACTGTGATAATTATCACTGTGTCATTGGTCACTGTGTTATTGATCACTGTCATATTGATCACTGTGTTATTGATCACTGTGTTATTGGTCACTGTGTTAATTATCACTGTCTGATTGATCACTGTGTTGTTGATCACTGTGTGAATGATCACTGTTATTGGTCACTGTGTTAATTATCACTGTGTTATTGGTCACTGTGTTAATGATCACTGTGTTATTGGTCACTGTGTTATTGATCACTGTGTTATTGGTCACAGTGTTAATGATCACTGTGTTATTGGTCACTGTGTTATGATCACTGTGTTGATGATCACTGTAATTGTTACCTGTGTTCATCATCACTGTGTTATTGGTAACTGTGTTAATTATCACCATGTTATTGGTCACTGTGTTATTGATCACTGTGTTATTGATCACTGTGTTAATGATCACTGTGTTAATGATCACTGTGTTATTGATACTGTGTTAGTGATCACTGTGTTATTGGTCACTGCGTTAATGATCACTGTGTTATTGATCACTGTGTTATTAGTCACTGCGTTAATGATCACTGTGTTTTTGATCACTGTGTTAATTATCACTGTGTTATTGGTCACTGTGTTATTGATCATTGTGTTAATAATCACTATGTTATTGGACACTGTGTTATTGATCACAGTCTTATTGTTCACTGTGTTAATTATCACTGTGTTGATGATCACTGTGTTATTGATGACTGTATTGTTGATCACTGTGTTAATGTTCACTGTGTTATTGGTCACTATGTTATTGATCACTGTGTTAATGCTCACTGTGTTGTTGATACTGTGTTATTGATCACTGTGTTATTGGTCACTGCGTTAATGATCACTGTGTTATTGATCACTGTGTTATTAGTCACTGCGTTAATGATCACTGTGTTTTTGATCACTGTGTTATTGGTCACTGTGTTAATTATCACTGTGTTATTGGTCACTGTGTTATTGATCATTGTGTTAATAATCACTATGTTATTGGACACTGTGTTATTGATCACAGTCTTATTGTTCACTGTGTTAATTATCACTCTGTTGATGATCACTGTGTTATTGATCACTGTATTGTTGATCACTGTGTTGTTGATCACTGTGGTAATGATCACTGTGTTATTGATCACTGTGTTATTGATCACTGTGCTCATGATCACTTTGTTAATGATCACTTTGTTATTGATCACTGTGTTATTGATCACTGTGCGAATGATCACTGTGTAAATTATCACCGTGTTATTGGTCACTGTGTTAATGATCACTGTGTTATTGTTCATTGTGTTAATGATCACTGTGATAATCATCACTGTGTTAAAGATCACTGTGTTATTGATCACTGTGTTAATGATCACTATATTCATAATCACTGTTTAATTGATCACTGTGTTATTGGTCACTGTGTTATTGGACACTGTGTTATTGGTCACTGTGTTATTGATCACTGTGTTATTGGTCACTGTGTTCATCATCACTGTTTTATTGGTCACTGTGTTATTGATCACTGTGTTATTGGTCACAGTGTTATTGATCACTGTCATATTGATCACTGTGTTATTGATCACTGTGTTAATGATCACTGTGTTATTGGTCACTGTTAATTATCACTGTCTGATTGATCACTGTGTTATTGATCACTGTGTTAATGATCACTGTGTTATTGGTCACTGTGTTAATTATCACTGTTATTGGTCACTGTGTTAATTATCACTGTGTTATTGGTCACTGCGTTAAAGATCACTGTGTTTTTGATCACTGTGTTATTGGTCACTGTGTTAATTATCACTGTGTTATTGGTCACTGTGTTAATTTTCACTGTGTTATTGTTAACTGTGTTATTGATCACTGTGTTATTGGTCACAGTGTTATTGATCACTGTGTTGTTGGTCACTGTGATAATTATCACTGTGTCTTTGGTCACTGTGTTATTGATCACTGTCATATTGATCATTGTGTTATTGATCACTGTGTTAATGATCACTGTGTTATTGGTCACTGTGTTAATGATCACTGTCTGATTGATCTCTGTGTTATTGGTCACTGTGTTAATTATCACTGTTATTGGTCACTGTGTTAATTATCACTGTGTTATTGGTCACTGTGTTAATGATCACTGTGTTATTTGCCACTGTCATATTGATCACTGTGTTATTGATCACTGTCATATTGATCACTGTCTTATTGATCACTGTGTTAATGATCACTGTATTATTGGTCACTGTGTTAATTATCACTGTCTTATTGATCACCGTGTTATTGATCACTGTGTTATTGATCACTGTCATATTGATCACTGTCTTATTGATCACTGTGTTAATGATCACTGTATTATTAGTCACTGTGTTATTGATCGCTGTGTTGATGATCACTGTAATTGGGCACTGTGTTAATCATCACTGTGTTATTGGTCACTGAGTTAATTATCACTGTGTTATTGGTCACTGTGTTAATTATCACTGTGTTATTGGTCACTGTGTTATTGATCACTGTGTTATTGGTCACTGTGTTAATGATCACTGTGTTGTTGGTCACTGTGTTATTGATCACTGTGACATTGGTCACTGTGTTAATTATCACTGTGTTATTCGTCACTGTGTTATTAATCACTGTCTTTTTGATCACTGTGTTATTGATCACTGTGTTAATGATCACAGTCTTATTGCTCACAGTGTTAATGATCACTATGTTATTAGTCACTGTGTTATTGATCGCTGTGTTGATGATCACTGTAATTGGGCACTGTGTTAATCATCACTGTGTTATTGGTCACTGAGTTAATTATCACTGTGTTATTGGTCACTGTGTTAATTGTCACTGTCTTATTGATCACTGTGTTATTGATCACTGTGTCAATGATCACCGTGTTATTGGTTACTGTGTTAATTATCACTGTGCTATTGGTAACTGTGTTATTGATCACTGTCTAATTGATCACTGTGTTATTGGTCACTGTGTTAATGATCACTGTGTTATTGATCACTGTGTTAATGATCACTGTGTTATTGATACTGTGTTATTGATCACTGTGTTATTAGTCACTGCGTTAATGATCACTGTGTTTTTGATCACTGTGTTATTGGTCACTGTATTAATTATCACTGTGTTAATGATCACTGTGTTATTGGTCACTGTGTTAATTATCACTGTCTTATTGATCACTGTGTTATTGATCACTGTGTCAATGATCACCGTGTTATTGGTTACTGTGTTAATTGTCACTGTGTTACTGGTCACTGTGTTATTGATCACTGTCTAATTGATCACTGTGTTATTGGTCACTGTGTTAATGATCACTGTGTTATTGATACTGTGTTATTGATCACTGTGTTATTGGTCACTGCGTTAATGATCACTGTGTTATTGATCACTGTGTTATTAGTCACTGCGTTAATGATCACTGTGTTATTGATCACAGTCTTATTGTTCACTGTGTTAATTATCACTGTGTTGATGATCACTGTGTTATTGATCACTGTATTGTTGATCACTGTGTTAATGTTCACTGTGTTATTGGTCACTATGTTATTGATCACTGTGTAAATGCTCACTGTGTTGTTGATACTGTGTTATTGATCACTGTGTTATTGGTCACTGCGTTAATGATCACTGTGTTATTGATCACTGTGTTATTAGTCACTGCGTTAATGATCACTGTGTTTTTGATCACTGTGTTATTGGTCACTGTGTTAATTATCACTGTGTTATTGGTCACTGTGTTGTTGATCATTGTGTTAATAATCACGATGTTATTGGACACTGTGTTATTGATCACAGTCTTATTGTTCACTGTGTTAATTATCACTCTGTTGATGATCACTGTGTTATTGATCACTGTATTGTTGATCACTGTGTTGTTGATCACTGTGGTAATGATCACTGTGTTATTGATCACTGTGTTATTGATCACTGTGCTCATGATCACTTTGTTAATGATCACTTTGTTATTGATCACTGTGTTATTGATCACTGTGCGAATGATCACTGTGTAAATTATCACCGTTTTATTGGTCACTGTGTTAATGATCACTGTGTTATTGTTCATTGTGTTAATGATCACTGTGATAATCATCACTGTGTTAAAGATCACTGTGTTATTGATCACTGTGTTAATGATCACTATATTCATAATCACTGTTTAATTGATCACTGTGTTATTGGTCACTGTGTTATTGGACACTGTGTTATTGGTCACTGTGTTATTGATCACTGTGTTATTGGTCACTGTGTTATTGGTCACTGTGTTATTGGTCACTGTGTTCATCATCACTGTGTTATTGTTCACTGTGTTAATTATCACTGTGTTATTGGTAACTGTGTTATTGATCACTGTGTTAATGGTCACAATGTTATTGATCACTGTGTCATTGGTCACTGTGATAATTATCACTGTGTTATTGATCACTGTGTTATTGGTCACTGTGTTAATTATCACTGTCTGATTGATCACTGTGTTATTGATCACTGTGTTAATGATCACTGTCATTGGTCACTGTGTTAATTATCACTGTGTTATTGGTCACTGTGTTAATGATCACTGTGTTATTTGTCACTGTCATATTGATCACTGTGTTATTGATCACTGTGTTATTGGTCACTGTCATATTGATCACTGTCTTATTGATCACTGTGTTCATGATCACTGTGTTATTGGTCACTGTGTCATTGGTCACTGTGTTGATAATCACTGTGTTATTGTTCACTGAGTTAATTATCACTGTGTTATTGGTCACTGTGTTAATTATCACTGTGTTATTGGTCACTGTGTTATTGATCACTGTGTTAATGATCGCTGTGTTATTGGTCACTGTGTTAATTAACACTGTGTTATTGGTCACTGTGTTAATTGTCACTGTCTTATTGATCACTGTGTTATTGATCACTGTGTCAATGATCACCGTGTTATTGGTTACTGTGTTGATTATCACTGTGTTATTGGTCACTGTGTTATTGATCACTGTCTAATTGATCACTCTGTTATTGGTCACTGTGTTAATGATCACTGTGTTATTGATCACTGTGTTAATGATCACTGTGTTATTCGTCACTGCGTTAATGATCACTGTGTTATTGATCACTGTGTTATTGGTTACAGTGTTAATTATCACTGTGTTATTGGTCACTGTGTTATTGAACATTGTGTTAATAATCACTATGTTATTGGACACTGTGTTATTGATCACTGTCTTATTGTTCACTGTGTTAATTATCACTGTGTTGATGATCACTGTGTTATTGATCACTGTGTTGTTGATCACTGTGTTAATGTTCACTGTGTTATTGGTCACTGTGTTACTGATCACTGTGTTATTGGTCACTGTGTCATTGATCACTGTGTTAATGATCACTATTTTATTGATCACTCTGTTAATGATCACTGTGTTAATAATCACTGTGTTATTGATCACTGTGTTATTGATCACTGTGTTGTTGATCACTGTGCTCATGATCACTTTGTTAATGATCACTCTTTTATTGGTCACTGTGTTAATGATCACTGTGTTAATAATCACTGTGTTATTGGTCACTGTGTTAATGATCACTGTGTTAATGATCACTTTGTTATTGATCACTGTGTTATTGATCACTGTGCGAATGATCACTGTGTAAATTATCACCGTTTTATTGGTCACTGTGTTAAAGATCACTGTGTTATTGATCACTGTGCTATTGATCACTGTGTTAATGATCACTGTGTTATTGATCATTGTGTTAATGATCACTGTGATAATCATCGCTGTGTTAATGATCACTGTGTTATTGATCACTGTGTTAATGATCACTCTGTTAATAATCACTGTTAAATTGATCAGTGTGTTATTGATCACTGTGTTAATGATCACTGTGTTATTGGTCAGTGTTTTATTGACCACTGTGTTATTGATCACAGTTTTATTGATCACTGTGTTATTGGTCACTGTGTTATTGGTCACAGTGTTATTGGTCAGTGTGTTATTGACCACTGTGTGATTGATCACAGTTTTATTGATCACTGTGTTATTGGTCACTGTATTATTGGTCACTGTGTTATTGATCACTGTGTTATTGGTCACTGTGTTCATCATCACTGTGTTATTGGTCACTGTGTTAATTATCACTGTGTTATTGGTAACTGTGTTATTGATCACTGTGTTATTGGTCACAGTGTTATTGATCACTGTGTTATTGGTCACTGTGATAATTATCACTGTGTCATTGGTCACTGTGTTATTGATCACTGTCATATTGATAACTGTGTTATTGATCACTGTGTTAATGATCACTGTGTTCTTGGTCACTGTGTTAATTATCACTGTCTGATTGATCACTGTGTTATTGATCACTGTGTTAATGATCACTGTGTTATTGGTCACTGTGTTAATTATCACTGTCTGATTGATCACTGTGTTATTGATCACTGTGTTAATGATCACTGTTATTGGTCACTGTGTTAATTATCACTGTGTTATTGGTCACTGTGTTATTGATCACTGTGTTATTTGTCACTGTCATATTGATCACTGTGTTATTGATCACTGTTTTAATGGTCACAGTTTTATTGGTCACTGTGTTAATTATCACTGTCATATTGATTACTGTGTTATTGATCACTGTGTTATTGGTCACTGTCATATTGATCACTGTCTTATTGATCACTGTTTTAATGATCACTGTGTTATTGGTCACTGTGTTATTGATCACTGTGTTGATGATCACTGTAATTGGTCACTGTGTTAATCATCACTGTGTTATTGGTCACTGTGTTAATTATCACTGTGTTATTGGTCACTGTGTTAATTATCACTGTGTTATTGGTCACTGTGTTATTGGTCACAGTGTTAATGATCACTGTGTTGTTGGTCACTGTGTTACTGATCACCGTGTTATTGGTCACAGTGTTAATGATCACTGTGTTGTTGGTCACTGTGTTATTGATCACTGTGTTAATGATCACTGTGTTATTGATCACTGTGTTAATGATCACTGTGTTATTGGTCACTGTGTTATTGATCACTGTGTTGAAGATCACTGCAATTGGTCACTGTGTTAATCATCACTGTGTTATTGGTCACTGTGTTAATTATCACTGTGTTATTGGTCACTGTGTTAATTATCACTGTGTTATTGGTCACTGTGTTATTGGTCACAGTGTTAATGATCACTGTGTTGTTGGTCACTGTGTTACTGATCACCGTGTTATTGGTCACTGTGTTAATTGTCACTGTGTTATTGGTCACTGTGTTATTGATCACTGTGTTAATGATCACTGTGTTATTGATCACTGTGTTAATTATCACTGTCTTATTGATCACTGTGTAATTGATCACTGTGTCAATGATCACCGTGTTATAGGTTACTGTGTTAATTATCACTGTGTTATTGGTCACTGTGTTATTGGTCAATGTGTTAATGTCACTCTGTTTTGATCACTGTGTTATTGGTCACTGTGTTATTGGTCAATGTGTTATTGGTCACTGTGTTATTGATCACTGTGTTATTGGTCACTGTGTTATTGGTCACTGTGTTAATGATCACTGTGTTATTGGTCACTGCGTTGTTGGTCACCGTGTGCTTGTTCACAGCATTATTGGTCTCTGTATTAATGATCACTGTGTTATTGATCACTGCGTTATTTGTCACTGTGTTAATTATCACTGACTTAATGATCACTGTGTTAATCATCACTGTGTTAATAATCACTGTGTTATTGGTCACAGAGTTATTGGTTACTGTGTTAATGATCACTGTGTTAATGGTCACTGTGTGATTGGTCACTGTGTTATTGGTCATTATGTGATTGGTCACTGTGTTAATGGTCTCTGTGTTATTGATCACTGTGTTAATGATCACTGTGTTATTGGTCACTGTGTTAATGATCACTGTGTTAATCATCACTGTGTTAACCATCACTGTGTTATTGGTCACTGTGTTATTGATCACTGTGTTCATGATCACTGTGTTAAAGATCACTGTTTTATTGGTCACTGTCATGTAGGTCACTGTGTGATTGGTCACTGTGTTATTGATCACTTTTTTAATAATCACTGTGTTATTGGTCACTGTGTTATTGATCACTGTGTTAATGATCACTGTGTTAATGGTCAATGTGTTAATGATCACGGTGTTATTGGTCACTGTGTTATTGGTCACTGTGTTATTGGTCACTGTGTTAATAATCACTGTGTTATTGGTCACTGTGTTATTGGTCAATGTGTTATTGATCACTGTGTTAATGATCACTGTGTTAATGATCACTGTGTTATTGGTCACTGTGTTAATGGTCAATGTGTTAATGATCACTGTGTTATTGGTCACTGTTTTATTGATCACTAGGTTATTGATCACTGTGTTATTGGTCACTGTGTTATTGGTCACTGTGTTATTGGTCACTGTGTTATTGGTAACTGTGTTGTTGGTCACCGTGTGATTGGTCACTGTGTTATTGATCACTGTGTTAATGATCACTGTGTTATTGGTCACTGTGTTAATGGTCACTGTGTTAATTGTCACTATGTTATTTGTCACTATGTGATTGGTCACTCTGTTAATGATCACTGTGTTAATGGTCACTGTGTTATTGGTCACTGTGTTAATGATCACTGTGTTAATCATCACTGTGTTATTGGTCACTGTGTTAATGATCACTGTGAATGATCACTGTGTTATTGGTCACGTTGTTATTGATCACTGTGTTCATGATCACTGTGTTAATGTTCACTGTGTTAATGGTCACTGTGTTATTGATCACTGTGTTAATGATCACTGTGTTAATCATCACTGTGTTATTGGTCATTGTGTTATTGATCACTGTGTTATTGATCACTGTGTTAATGGTCACTGTGTTATTGGTCACTGTGTTATTGGTCAATGTGTTAATGATCACTGTGTTATTGGTCACTGTGTTAATGGTCACGGTGTTTATGATCACTGTGTTATTGGTCACTGTGTTAATGATCACTGTGTTATTTATCACTGTGTTATTGGTCAATGTGTTAATGATCACTGTGTTTTGATCACTGTGTTATTGGTCACTGTGTTATTGGTCAATGTGTTAATGGTCACTGTGTTATTGATCACTGTGTTATTGGTCACTGTGTGATTGGTCACTGTGTTAATGGTCTCTGTGTGATTGATCACTGTATTAATGATCACTGTGTGATTGGTCACTGTGATGATGATCACTGTGTTATTGGTCACTGTGTTAATGATCACTGTGTGATTGATCACTGTGTTAATGATCACTGTGTTATTGATCACTGTGTTATTGGTCACTGTGTTAATGATCACTGTGTTATTGATCACTGTGTTAATGATCACTGTGTTATTGGTCACTGTGTTAATGATCACTGTGTTATTGGTCACTGTGTTATTGATCACTGTGTTGATGATCACTGTGTTATTGGTCACTGTGTTATTGATCACTGTGTTAATGATCACTGTGTTATTGGTCACTGTGTTAATGATCACTGTGTTATTGGTCACTGTGTTAATGATCACTGTGTTAATGATCACTGTTTTAATCATCACTGTGTTAATGATCACTGTGTTATTGGTCACTGTGTTAATGATCACTGTGTTAATCATCACTGTGTTAATCATCACTGTGTTATTGGTCACTGTGTTATTGATCACTGAGTTCATGATCACTGTGTTAATGATCACTGTTTTATTGGTCACTGTCATGTAGGTCACTGTGTGATTGGTCACTGTGTTATTGATCACTGTGTTAATGATCACTGTGTTATTGATCACTGTGTTAATGATCACTGTGTTAATGATCACTGTGTTAATGATCACGGTGTTATTGGTCACTGTGTTATTGGTCACTGTGTTAATAATCACTGTGTTATTGGTCACTGTGTTATTGATCACTGTGTTAATGATCACTGTGTTAATGATCACTGTGTTATTGGTCACTGTGTTAATGGTCAATGTGTTAATGATCACTGTGTTATTGGTCACTGTTTTATTGATCACTAGGTTGTTGATCACTGTGTTATTGGTCACTGTGTTATTGGTCACTGTGTTAATGATCACTGTGTTATTGGTCACTGTGTTATTGGTCACTGTGTCAATGATCACTGTTTTATTGGTAACTGTGTTGTTGGTCACCGTGTGATTGGTCACTGTGTTATTGATCATTGTGTTAATGATCACTGTGTTATTGGTCACTGTGTTAATGGTCACTGTGTTAATTGTCACTATGTTATTTGTCACTATGTGATTGGTCACTCTGTTAATGATCACTGTGTTAATGGTCACTGTGTTATTGGTCACTGTGTTAATGATCACTGTGTTAATCATCACTGTGTTATTGGTCACTGTGTTAATGATCACTGTCTTAATGATCACTGTGTTAATCATCACTCTGTTAATGGTCACTGTGTTATTGATCACTGTGTTAATGATCACTGTGTTAATCATCACTGTGTTATTGGTCATTGTGTTATTGATCACTGTGTTATTGATCACTGTGTTAATGGTCACTGTGTTATTGGTCACTGTGTTATTGGTCAATGTGTTAATGATCACTGTGTTATTGGTCACTGTGTTAATGGTCACGGTGTTTATGATCACTGTGTTATTGGTCACTGTGTTAATGATCACTGTGTTATTTATCACTGTGTTATTGGTCAATGTGTTAATGATCACTGTGTTTTGATCACTGTGTTATTGGTCACTGTGTTATTGGTCAATGTGTTAATGGTCACTGTGTTATTGATCACTGTGTTATTGGTCACTGTGTGATTGGTCACTGTGTTAATGGTCTCTGTGTGATTGATCACTGTATTAATGATCACTGTGTGATTGGTCACTGTGATGATGATCACTGTGTTATTGGTCACTGTGTTAATGATCACTGTGTTATTGATCACTGTGTTAATGATCACTGTGTTATTGATCACTGTGTTATTGGTCACTGTGTTAATGATCACTGTGTTATTGATCACTGTGTTAATGATCACTGTGTTATTGGTCACTGTGTTAATGATCACTGTGTTATTGGTCACTGTGTTATTGATCACTGTGTTGATGATCACTGTGTTATTGGTCACTGTGTTATTGATCACTGTGTTAATGATCACTGTGTTATTGGTCACTGTGTTAATGATCACTGTGTTATTGGTCACTGTGTTAATGATCACTGTGTTAATGATCACTGTTTTAATCATCACTGTGTTAATGATCACTGTGTTATTGGTCACTGTGTTAATGATCACTGTGTTAATCATCACTGTGTTAATCATCACTGTGTTATTGGTCACTGTGTTATTGATCACTGAGTTCATGATCACTGTGTTAATGATCACTGTTTTATTGGTCACTGTCATGTAGGTCACTGTGTGATTGGTCACTGTGTTATTGATCACTGTGTTAATGATCACTGTGTTATTGATCACTGTGTTAATGATCACTGTGTTAATGATCACTGTGTTAATGATCACGGTGTTATTGGTCACTGTGTTATTGGTCACTGTGTTAATAATCACTGTGTTATTGGTCACTGTGTTATTGATCACTGTGTTAATGATCACTGTGTTAATGATCACTGTGTTATTGGTCACTGTGTTAATGGTCAATGTGTTAATGATCACTGTGTTATTGGTCACTGTTTTATTGATCACTAGGTTGTTGATCACTGTGTTATTGGTCACTGTGTTATTGGTCACTGTGTTAATGATCACTGTGTTATTGGTCACTGTGTTATTGGTCACTGTGTCAATGATCACTGTTTTATTGGTAACTGTGTTGTTGGTCACCGTGTGATTGGTCACTGTGTTATTGATCATTGTGTTAATGATCACTGTGTTATTGGTCACTGTGTTAATGGTCACTGTGTTAATTGTCACTATGTTATTTGTCACTATGTGATTGGTCACTCTGTTAATGATCACTGTGTTAATGGTCACTGTGTTATTGGTCACTGTGTTAATGATCACTGTGTTAATCATCACTGTGTTATTGGTCACTGTGTTAATGATCACTGTCTTAATGATCACTGTGTTAATCATCACTGTGTTAATGGTCACTGTGTTATTGATCACTGTGTTAATGATCACTGTGTTAATCATCACTGTGTTATTGGTCATTGTGTTATTGATCACTGTGTTATTGATCACTGTGTTAATGGTCACTGTGTTATTGGTCACTGTGTTATTGGTCAATGTGTTAATGATCACTGTGTTATTGGTCACTGTGTTAATGGTCACGGTGTTTATGATCACTGTGTTATTGGTCACTGTGTTAATGATCACTGTGTTATTTATCACTGTGTTATTGGTCAATGTGTTAATGATCACTGTGTTTTGATCACTGTGTTATTGGTCACTGTGTTATTGGTCAATGTGTTAATGGTCACTGTGTTATTGATCACTGTGTTATTGGTCACTGTGTGATTGGTCACTGTGTTAATGGTCTCTGTGTGATTGATCACTGTATTAATGATCACTGTGTGATTGGTCACTGTGATGATGATCACTGTGTTATTGGTCACTGTGTTAATGATCACTGTGTTATTGATCACTGTGTTAATGATCACTGTGTTATTGATCACTGTGTTATTGGTCACTGTGTTAATGATCACTGTGTTATTGATCACTGTGTTAATGATCACTGTGTTATTGGTCACTGTGTTAATGATCACTGTGTTATTGGTCACTGTGTTATTGATCACTGTGTTGATGATCACTGTGTTATTGGTCACTGTGTTATTGATCACTGTGTTAATGATCACTGTGTTATTGGTCACTGTGTTAATGATCACTGTGTTATTGGTCACTGTGTTAATGATCACTGTGTTAATGATCACTGTTTTAATCATCACTGTGTTAATGATCACTGTGTTATTGGTCACTGTGTTAATGATCACTGTGTTAATCATCACTGTGTTAATCATCACTGTGTTATTGGTCACTGTGTTATTGATCACTGAGTTCATGATCACTGTGTTAATGATCACTGTTTTATTGGTCACTGTCATGTAGGTCACTGTGTGATTGGTCACTGTGTTATTGATCACTGTGTTAATGATCACTGTGTTATTGATCACTGTGTTAATGATCACTGTGTTAATGATCACTGTGTTAATGATCACGGTGTTATTGGTCACTGTGTTATTGGTCACTGTGTTAATAATCACTGTGTTATTGGTCACTGTGTTATTGATCACTGTGTTAATGATCACTGTGTTAATGATCACTGTGTTATTGGTCACTGTGTTAATGGTCAATGTGTTAATGATCACTGTGTTATTGGTCACTGTTTTATTGATCACTAGGTTGTTGATCACTGTGTTATTGGTCACTGTGTTATTGGTCACTGTGTTAATGATCACTGTGTTATTGGTCACTGTGTTATTGGTCACTGTGTCAATGATCACTGTTTTATTGGTAACTGTGTTGTTGGTCACCGTGTGATTGGTCACTGTGTTATTGATCATTGTGTTAATGATCACTGTGTTATTGGTCACTGTGTTAATGGTCACTGTGTTAATTGTCACTATGTTATTTGTCACTATGTGATTGGTCACTCTGTTAATGATCACTGTGTTAATGGTCACTGTGTTATTGGTCACTGTGTTAATGATCACTGTGTTAATCATCACTGTGTTATTGGTCACTGTGTTAATGATCACTGTCTTAATGATCACTGTGTTAATCATCACTGTGTTAATGGTCACTGTGTTATTGATCACTGTGTTAATGATCACTGTGTTAATCATCACTGTGTTATTGGTCATTGTGTTATTGATCACTGTGTTATTGATCACTGTGTTAATGGTCACTGTGTTATTGGTCACTGTGTTATTGGTCAATGTGTTAATGATCACTGTGTTATTGGTCACTGTGTTAATGGTCACGGTGTTTATGATCACTGTGTTATTGGTCACTGTGTTAATGATCACTGTGTTATTTATCACTGTGTTATTGGTCAATGTGTTAATGATCACTGTGTTTTGATCACTGTGTTATTGGTCACTGTGTTATTGGTCAATGTGTTAATGGTCACTGTGTTATTGATCACTGTGTTATTGGTCACTGTGTGATTGGTCACTGTGTTAATGGTCTCTGTGTGATTGATCACTGTATTAATGATCACTGTGTGATTGGTCACTGTGATGATGATCACTGTGTTATTGGTCACTGTGTTAATGATCACTGTGTTATTGATCACTGTGTTAATGATCACTGTGTTATTGATCACTGTGTTATTGGTCACTGTGTTAATGATCACTGTGTTATTGATCACTGTGTTAATGATCACTGTGTTATTGGTCACTGTGTTAATGATCACTGTGTTATTGGTCACTGTGTTATTGATCACTGTGTTGATGATCACTGTGTTATTGGTCACTGTGTTATTGATCACTGTGTTAATGATCACTGTGTTATTGGTCACTGTGTTAATGATCACTGTGTTATTGGTCACTGTGTTAATGATCACTGTGTTAATGATCACTGTTTTAATCATCACTGTGTTAATGATCACTGTGTTATTGGTCACTGTGTTAATGATCACTGTGTTAATCATCACTGTGTTAATCATCACTGTGTTATTGGTCACTGTGTTATTGATCACTGAGTTCATGATCACTGTGTTAATGATCACTGTTTTATTGGTCACTGTCATGTAGGTCACTGTGTGATTGGTCACTGTGTTATTGATCACTGTGTTAATGATCACTGTGTTATTGATCACTGTGTTAATGATCACTGTGTTAATGATCACTGTGTTAATGATCACGGTGTTATTGGTCACTGTGTTATTGGTCACTGTGTTAATAATCACTGTGTTATTGGTCACTGTGTTATTGATCACTGTGTTAATGATCACTGTGTTAATGATCACTGTGTTATTGGTCACTGTGTTAATGGTCAATGTGTTAATGATCACTGTGTTATTGGTCACTGTTTTATTGATCACTAGGTTGTTGATCACTGTGTTATTGGTCACTGTGTTATTGGTCACTGTGTTAATGATCACTGTGTTATTGGTCACTGTGTTATTGGTCACTGTGTCAATGATCACTGTTTTATTGGTAACTGTGTTGTTGGTCACCGTGTGATTGGTCACTGTGTTATTGATCATTGTGTTAATGATCACTGTGTTATTGGTCACTGTGTTAATGGTCACTGTGTTAATTGTCACTATGTTATTTGTCACTATGTGATTGGTCACTCTGTTAATGATCACTGTGTTAATGGTCACTGTGTTATTGGTCACTGTGTTAATGATCACTGTGTTAATCATCACTGTGTTATTGGTCACTGTGTTAATGATCACTGTCTTAATGATCACTGTGTTAATCATCACTGTGTTAATGGTCACTGTGTTATTGATCACTGTGTTAATGATCACTGTGTTAATCATCACTGTGTTATTGGTCATTGTGTTATTGATCACTGTGTTATTGATCACTGTGTTAATGGTCACTGTGTTATTGGTCACTGTGTTATTGGTCAATGTGTTAATGATCACTGTGTTATTGGTCACTGTGTTAATGGTCACGGTGTTTATGATCACTGTGTTATTGGTCACTGTGTTAATGATCACTGTGTTATTTATCACTGTGTTATTGGTCAATGTGTTAATGATCACTGTGTTTTGATCACTGTGTTATTGGTCACTGTGTTATTGGTCAATGTGTTAATGGTCACTGTGTTATTGATCACTGTGTTATTGGTCACTGTGTGATTGGTCACTGTGTTAATGGTCTCTGTGTGATTGATCACTGTATTAATGATCACTGTGTGATTGGTCACTGTGATGATGATCACTGTGTTATTGGTCACTGTGTTAATGATCACTGTGTTATTGATCACTGTGTTAATGATCACTGTGTTATTGATCACTGTGTTATTGGTCACTGTGTTAATGATCACTGTGTTATTGATCACTGTGTTAATGATCACTGTGTTATTGGTCACTGTGTTAATGATCACTGTGTTATTGGTCACTGTGTTATTGATCACTGTGTTGATGATCACTGTGTTATTGGTCACTGTGTTATTGATCACTGTGTTAATGATCACTGTGTTATTGGTCACTGTGTTAATGATCACTGTGTTATTGGTCACTGTGTTAATGATCACTGTGTTAATGATCACTGTTTTAATCATCACTGTGTTAATGATCACTGTGTTATTGGTCACTGTGTTAATGATCACTGTGTTAATCATCACTGTGTTAATCATCACTGTGTTATTGGTCACTGTGTTAATGATCACTGTGTTAATCATCACTGTGTTAATCATCACTGTGTTATTGGTCACTGTGTTATTGATCACTGTTTTCATGATCACTGTGTTAATGATCACTGTTTTATTGGTCACTGTCATGTAGGTCACTGTGTGATTGGTCACTGTGTTATTGATCACTGTGTTAATGATCACTGTGTTAATGATCACTGTGTTAATGATCACGGTGTTATTGGTCACTGTGTTATTGGTCACTGTGTTAATAATCACTGTGTTATTGGTCACTGTGTTATTGATCACTGTGTTAATGATCACTGTGTTAATGATCACTGTGTTATTGGTCACTGTGTTAATGGTCAATGTGTTAATGATCACTGTGTTATTGGTCACTGTTTTATTGATCACTAGGTTATTGATCACTGTGTTATTGGTCACTGTGTTATTGGTCACTGTGTTAATGATCACTGTGTTATTGGTCACTGTGTTATTGGTCACTGTGTCAATGATCACTGTTTTATTGGTAACTGTGTTGTTGGTCACCGTGTGATTGGTCACTGTGTTATTGATCATTGTGTTAATGATCACTGTGTTATTGGTCACTGTGTTAATGGTCACTGTGTTAATTGTCACTATGTTATTTGTCACTATGTGATTGGTCACTCTGTTAATGATCACTGTGTTAATGGTCACTGTGTTATTGGTCACTGTGTTAATGATCACTGTGTTAATCATCACTGTGTTATTGGTCACTGTGTTAATGATCACTGTCTTAATGATCACTGTGTTAATCATCACTGTGTTATTGGTCACTGTGTTAATGGTCACTGTGTTATTGGTCACTGTGTTAATGATCACTGTGTTAATCATCACTGTGTTATTGGTCACTGTGTTAATGGTCACTGTGTTAATGTTCACTGTGTGATTGGTCACTGTGTTAATGGTCACTGTGTGATTGGTCACTGTGTTATTGGTCACTGTGTGATTAGTCACTGTGTTAATGGTCTCTGTGTGATTGGTCACTGTATTAATGGTCACTGTGTGATTGATCACTGTGATGATGATCACTGTGTTATTGGTCACTGTGTTAATGATCACTGTGTTAATCATCACTGTGTTATTGGTCACTGTGTTAATGATCACTGTCTTAATGTTCACTGTGTTAATCATCACTGTGTTAATGATCACTGTGTTATTGGTCACAGTGTTATTGGTCACTGTGTTAATGGTCACTGTGTTAATGGTCACTGTGTTAATGATCACTGTGTTAATGATCACTGTTTTATTGGTCACTGTCATGTAGGTCACTGTGTGATTGGTCACTGTGTTATTGATCACTGTGTTATTGGTCACTGTGTTATTGGTCACTGTGTTATTTGTCACTGTGTGATTGGTCACTGTGTTAATGATCACTGTGTTAATCATCACTGTGTTATTGGTCACTGTGTTAATGATCTATGTGTTAATCATCACTTTGTTGTTAGTCACTGTGTTAATGATCACTGTGTTAATGGTCACTGTGTTATTGGTCACTGTGTTAATCATCACTGTGTTATTGGTCACTGTGTTAATGATCACTGTGTTAATAATCACTCTGTTAATGATAACTGTGTTAATCATCACTGTGTTAATGGTCACTGTGTTAATGGTCACTGTGTGATTGGTCACTGTGTTATTGGTCACTGTGTGATTGGTCACTGTGTAATGGTCTCTGTGTGATTGGTCACTGTATTAATGGTCACTGTGTGATTGGTCACTGTGATGATGATCACTGTGTTATTGATCACTTTGTTATTCATCACTGTGTTATTGATCACTGTTTTATTGGTCACTGTGTTATTGGTCACTGTGTTAATGATCACTGTGCTTTTGATCACTGTGTTATTGGTCACTGTGTTATTGATCACTGTGTTATTGGTCACTGTGTTAATGATCACTGTGTTATTGGTCACTGTGTTAATGATCACCGTGTTATTGGTCACTGTGTTATTGATCACTGCGTTATTGGTCACTGAATTAATGATCACTGTCTTAATGATCACTGTGTTAATTATCACTGTGTTAATGATCACTGTGTTATTGGTCACAGTGTTAATGGTCACTGTGTTAATGATCACTGTGTTATTGATCACTGTGTTAATGATCACTGTGTTCTTGGTCACTGTGTTAATTATCACTGTCTGATTGATCACTGTGTTATTGATCACTGTGTTAATGATCACTGTGTTATTGGTCACTGTGTTAATTATCACTGTCTGATTGATCACTGTGTTATTGATCACTGTGTTAATGATCACTGTTATTGGTCACTGTGTTAATTATCACTGTGTTATTGGTCACTGTGTTATTGATCACTGTGTTATTTGTCACTGTCATATTGATCACTGTGTTATTGATCACTGTTTTAATGGTCACAGTTTTATTGGTCACTGTGTTAATTATCACTGTCATATTGATTACTGTGTTATTGATCACTGTGTTATTGGTCACTGTCATATTGATCACTGTCTTATTGATCACTGTTTTAATGATCACTGTGTTATTGGTCACTGTGTTATTGATCACTGTGTTGATGATCACTGTAATTGGTCACTGTGTTAATCATCACTGTGTTATTGGTCACTGTGTTAATTATCACTGTGTTATTGGTCACTGTGTTAATTATCACTGTGTTATTGGTCACTGTGTTATTGGTCACAGTGTTAATGATCACTGTGTTGTTGGTCACTGTGTTACTGATCACCGTGTTATTGGTCACAGTGTTAATGATCACTGTGTTGTTGGTCACTGTGTTATTGATCACTGTGTTAATGATCACTGTGTTATTGATCACTGTGTTAATGATCACTGTGTTATTGGTCACTGTGTTATTGATCACTGTGTTGAAGATCACTGCAATTGGTCACTGTGTTAATCATCACTGTGTTATTGGTCACTGTGTTAATTATCACTGTGTTATTGGTCACTGTGTTAATTATCACTGTGTTATTGGTCACTGTGTTATTGGTCACAGTGTTAATGATCACTGTGTTGTTGGTCACTGTGTTACTGATCACCGTGTTATTGGTCACTGTGTTAATTGTCACTGTGTTATTGGTCACTGTGTTATTGATCACTGTGTTAATGATCACTGTGTTATTGATCACTGTGTTAATTATCACTGTCTTATTGATCACTGTGTAATTGATCACTGTGTCAATGATCACCGTGTTATTGGTTACTGTGTTAATTATCACTGTGTTATTGGTCACTGTGTTATTGGTCAATGTGTTAATGTCACTCTGTTTTGATCACTGTGTTATTGGTCACTGTGTTATTGGTCAATGTGTTATTGGTCACTGTGTTATTGATCACTGTGTTATTGGTCACTGTGTTATTGGTCACTGTGTTAATGATCACTGTGTTATTGGTCACTGCGTTGTTGGTCACCGTGTGCTTGTTCACAGCATTATTGGTCTCTGTATTAATGATCACTGTGTTATTGATCACTGCGTTATTTGTCACTGTGTTAATTATCACTGACTTAATGATCACTGTGTTAATCATCACTGTGTTAATAATCACTGTGTGATTGGTCACAGAGTTATTGGTTACTGTGTTAATGATCACTGTGTTAATGGTCACTGTGTGATTGGTCACTGTGTTATTGGTCATTATGTGATTGGTCACTGTGTTAATGGTCTCTGTGTTATTGATCACTGTGTTAATGATCACTGTGTTATTGGTCACTGTGTTAATGATCACTGTGTTAATCATCACTGTGTTAATCATCACTGTGTTATTGGTCACTGTGTTATTGATCACTGTGTTCATGATCACTGTGTTAAAGATCACTGTTTTATTGGTCACTGTCATGTAGGTCACTGTGTGATTGGTCACTGTGTTATTGGTCACTTTTTTAATAATCACTGTGTTATTGGTCACTGTGTTATTGATCACTGTGTTAATGATCACTGTGTTAATGGTCAATGTGTTAATGATCACGGTGTTATTGGTCACTGTGTTATTGGTCACTGTGTTATTGGTCACTGTGTTAATAATCACTGTGTTATTGGTCACTGTGTTATTGGTCAATGTGTTATTGATCACTGTGTTAATGATCACTGTGTTAATGATCACTGTGTTATTGGTCACTGTGTTAATGGTCAATGTGTTAATGATCACTGTGTTATTGGTCACTGTTTTATTGATCACTAGGTTATTGATCACTGTGTTATTGGTCACTGTGTTATTGGTCACTGTGTTATTGGTCACTGTGTCAATGATCACTGTGTTATTGGTAACTGTGTTGTTGGTCACCGTGTGATTGGTCACTGTGTTATTGATCACTGTGTTAATGGTCACTGTGTTAATTGTCACTATGTTATTTGTCACTATGTGATTGGTCACTCTGTTAATGATCACTGTGTTAATGGTCACTGTGTTATTGGTCACTGTGTTAATGATCACTGTGTTAATCATCACTGTGTTATTGGTCACTGTGTTAATGATCACTGTGAATGATCACTGTGTTATTGGTCACGTTGTTATTGATCACTGTGTTCATGATCACTGTGTTAATGTTCACTGTGTTAATGGTCACTGTGTTATTGATCACTGTGTTAATGATCAGTGTGTTAATCATCACTGTGTTATTGGTCATTGTGTTATTGATCACTGTGTTATTGATCACTGTGTTAATGGTCACTGTGTTATTGGTCACTGTGTTATTGGTCAATGTGTTAATGATCACTGTGTTATTGGTCACTGTGTTAATGGTCACGGTGTTTATGATCACTGTGTTATTGGTCACTGTGTTAATGATCACTGTGTTATTTATCACTGTGTTATTGGTCAATGTGTTAATGATCACTGTGTTTTGATCACTGTGTTATTGGTCACTGTGTTATTGGTCAATGTGTTAATGGTCACTGTGTTATTGATCACTGTGTTATTGGTCACTGTGTGATTGGTCACTGTGTTAATGGTCTCTGTGTGATTGATCACTGTATTAATGATCACTGTGTGATTGGTCACTGTGATGATGATCACTGTGTTATTGGTCACTGTGTTAATGATCACTGTGTTATTGATCACTGTGTTAATGATCACTGTGTTATTGATCACTGTGTTATTGGTCACTGTGTTAATGATCACTGTGTTATTGATCACTGTGTTAATGATCACTGTGTTATTGGTCACTGTGTTAATGATCACTGTGTTATTGGTCACTGTGTTATTGATCACTGTGTTGATGATCACTGTGTTATTGGTCACTGTGTTATTGATCACTGTGTTAATGATCACTGTGTTATTGGTCACTGTGTTAATGATCACTGTGTTATTGGTCACTGTGTTAATGATCACTGTGTTAATGATCACTGTTTTAATCATCACTGTGTTAATGATCACTGTGTTATTGGTCACTGTGTTAATGATCACTGTGTTAATCATCACTGTGTTAATCATCACTGTGTTATTGGTCACTGTGTTAATGATCACTGTGTTAATCATCACTGTGTTAATCATCACTGTGTTATTGGTCACTGTGTTATTGATCACTGTGTTCATGATCACTGTGTTAATGATCACTGTTTTATTGGTCACTGTCATGTAGGTCACTGTGTGATTGGTCACTGTGTTATTGATCACTGTGTTAATGATCACTGTGTTATTGATCACTGTGTTAATGATCACTGTGTGAATGATCACTGTGTTAATGATCACGGTGTTATTGGTCACTGTGTTATTGGTCACTGTGTTAATAATCACTGTGTTATTGGTCACTGTGTTATTGATCACTGTGTTAATGATCACTGTGTTAATGATCACTGTGTTATTGGTCACTGTGTTAATGGTCAATGTGTTAATGATCACTGTGTTATTGGTCACTGTTTTATTGATCACTAGGTTATTGATCACTGTGTTATTGGTCACTGTGTTATTGGTCACTGTGTTAATGATCACTGTGTTATTGGTCACTGTGTTATTGGTCACTGTGTCAATGATCACTGTTTTATTGGTAACTGTGTTGTTGGTCACCGTGTGATTGGTCACTGTGTTATTGATCATTGTGTTAATGATCACTGTGTTATTGGTCACTGTGTTAATGGTCACTGTGTTAATTGTCACTATGTTATTTGTCACTATGTGATTGGTCACTCTGTTAATGATCACTGTGTTAATGGTCACTGTGTTATTGGTCACTGTGTTAATGATCACTGTGTTAATCATCACTGTGTTATTGGTCACTGTGTTAATGATCACTGTCTTAATGATCACTGTGTTAATCATCACTGTGTTATTGGTCACTGTGTTAATGGTCACTGTGTTATTGGTCACTGTGTTAATGATCACTGTGTTAATCATCACTGTGTTATTGGTCACTGTGTTAATGGTCACTGTGTTAATGTTCACTGTGTGATTGGTCACTGTGTTAATGGTCACTGTGTGATTGGTCACTGTGTTATTGGTCACTGTGTGATTAGTCACTGTGTTAATGGTCTCTGTGTGATTGGTCACTGTATTAATGGTCACTGTGTGATTGATCACTGTGATGATGATCACTGTGTTATTGGTCACTGTGTTAATGATCACTGTGTTAATCATCACTGTGTTATTGGTCACTGTGTTAATGATCACTGTCTTAATGTTCACTGTGTTAATCATCACTGTGTTAATGATCACTGTGTTATTGGTCACAGTGTTATTGGTCACTGTGTTAATGGTCACTGTGTTAATGGTCACTGTGTTAATGATCACTGTGTTAATGATCACTGTTTTATTGGTCACTGTCATGTAGGTCACTGTGTGATTGGTCACTGTGTTATTGATCACTGTGTTATTGGTCACTGTGTTATTGGTCACTGTGTTATTTGTCACTGTGTGATTGGTCACTGTGTTAATGATCACTGTGTTAATCATCACTGTGTTATTGGTCACTGTGTTAATGATCTATGTGTTAATCATCACTTTGTTGTTAGTCACTGTGTTAATGATCACTGTGTTAATGGTCACTGTGTTATTGGTCACTGTCTTAATGATCACTGTGTTAATCATCACTGTGTTATTGGTCACTGTGTTAATGATCACTGTGTTAATAATCACTCTGTTAATGATAACTGTGTTAATCATCACTGTGTTAATGGTCACTGTGTTAATGGTCACTGTGTGATTGGTCACTGTGTTATTGGTCACTGTGTGATTGGTCACTGTGTAATGGTCTCTGTGTGATTGGTCACTGTATTAATGGTCACTGTGTGATTGGTCACTGTGATGATGATCACTGTGTTATTGATCACTTTGTTATTCATCACTGTGTTATTGATCACTGTTTTATTGGTCACTGTGTTATTGGTCACTGTGTTAATGATCACTGTGCTTTTGATCACTGTGTTATTGGTCACTGTGTTATTGATCACTGTGTTATTGGTCACTGTGTTAATGATCACTGTGTTATTGGTCACTGTGTTAATGATCACCGTGTTATTGGTCACTGTGTTATTGATCACTGCGTTATTGGTCACTGTGTTAATGATCACTGTCTTAATGATCACTGTGTTAATTATCACTGTGTTAATGATCACTGTGTTATTGGTCACAGTGTTAATGGTCACTGTGTTAATGATCACTGTGTTATTGGTCACTGTGTTAATGATCACTGTGTTATTGGTCACTGTGTTATTGGTCAATGTGTTAATGATCACTGCGTTATTGATCACTGTGTTATTGGTCACTGTGTTATTGATCAATGTGTTATTGATCACTGTGTTATTGGTCACTGTGTTAATGATCACTGTGTTATTGGTCACTGTGTTATTGGTCTCTGTGGTATTGGTCAATGTGTTAATGATCACTGTGTTATTGATCACTGTGTTATTGGTCACTGTGTTAATGATCACTGTGTTAATGATCACTGTGTTATTGGTCACTGTGTTGTTGGTCACCGTGTGATTGGTCACTGTGTTATTGGTCACTGTGTTAATGATCACTGTGTTAATGATCACTGTGTTAATCATCACTGTGTTATTGATCACTGTGTTCATGGTCACTGTGTTAATGATCACTGTGTTATTGGTCACTGTGTTATTGGGCACTGTGTTGTTGATCACTGTGTTAATGATCACTGTGTTATTGGTCACTGTGTTAATGATCACTGTGTTAATGATCACTGTGTTATTGGTCACTGTGTTAATGGTCACTGTGTTAATGATCACTGTGTTATTGGTCACTGTGTTAATGATCACTGTGTTAATGATCACTGTGTTATTGGTCACTGTGTTAATGGTCACTGTGTTAATGGTCACTGTGTTATTTGTCACTATGTGATTGGTCACTGTGTTAATGGACACTGTGTTATTGGTCACTGTGTTAATGGTCACTGTGTTAATGGTCACTGTGTTATTTGTCACTGTGTGATTGGTCACTGTGTTAATGATCACTGTGTTAATGGTCACTGTGTTATTGGTCACTGTGTTAATGATCACTGTGTTAATCATCACTGTGTTATTGGTCACTGTGTTAATGATCTATGTGTTAATCATCACTTTGTTGTTAGTCACTGTGTTCATGATCACTGTGTTAATGGTCACTGTGTTATTGGTCACTGTCTTAATGAACACTGTGTTAATCATCACTGTGTTATTGGTCACTGTGTTAATGATCACTGTGTTAATGGTCACTGTGTTAATGGTCACTGTGTGATTGGTCACTGTGTTATTGGTCACTGTGTGATTGGTCACTGTGTAATGGTCTCTGTGTGATTGGTCACTGTATTAATGGTCACTGTGTGATTGGTCACTGTGATGATGGTCACTGTGTTAATGATCACTGTCTTATTGATCACTGTGTTAATCATCACTGTGTTAATGATCACTGTGTTATTGGTCACTGTGTTAATGATCACTGTCTTAATGATCACTGTGTTAATCATCACTGTGTTAATGATCACTGTGTTATTGGTCACTGTGTTAATGGTCACTGTGTGATTGGTCACAGTGTTATTGGTCACTGTGTGATTAGTCACTGTATCAATGGTCTCTGTATGATTGGTCACTGTATTGATGGTCACTGTGTGATTGGTCACTGTGATGATGATCACTGTGTTATTGGTCACTGTGTTAATGATCACTGTGTTATTGGTCACTGTGTTATTGGTCACTGTGTTAATGATCACTGTGTTATTGGTCACTGTGTTATTGGTCACAGTGTTAATGGTTACTGTATTAATGATCACTGTGTTATTGGTCACTGTGTTATTCATCACTGTGTTAATTGTCACTGTATTAATGATCACTGCGTTATTGGTCAATGTGTTATTGGTCACTGTGTTATTGATCACTGTGTTATTGGTAACTGTGTTAATGATCACTGTGTTATTGGTCACTGTTTTATTGATCACTCGGTTATTGATCACTGTGTTATTGGTCACTGTGTTATTGATCACTGTGTTATTGGTCACTGTGTTATTGGTCACTGTGTTAATGATCACTGTGTTATTGGTCACTGTGTTGTTGGTCACTGTGTTAATGATCACTGTGTTATTGATCACTACGTTATTGGTCACTGTTTTATTGGTCACTGTGTTAATCATCACTGTGTTATTGGTCACTGTGTTGTTGGTCACCGTGTGATTGGTCACTGTGTTATTGGTCACTGTGTTAATGATCACTGTGTTATTAGTCATTGTGTTAATGATCACTGTGTTAATCATCACTGTGTTATTGGTCACTGTGTTAATGATCACTGTCTAAATGATCACTGTGTTAATTATCACTGTGTTAATGATCACTGTGTTATTGGTCACTGTGTTATTGGTCACTGTGTTAATGATCACTGTGTTATTGGTCACTGTGTTAATGATCACTGTGTTAATCATCACTGTGTTATTGGTCACTGTGTTAATGATCACTGTGTTAATGATCACTGTGTTATTGGTCACTGTGTGATTGGTCACCGTGTTAATGATCACTGTGTTATTGGTCACTGTGTTATTGGTCACTGTGTGATTGGTCACTGTGTTCATGGTCTCTGTGTGATTGGTCACTGTATTAATGGTCACTGTGTGATTGGTCACTGTGATGATGATCACTGTGCTTTTGATCACTGTGTTATTGGTCACTGTGTTATTGATCACTGTGTTATTGGTCACTGTGTTAATGATCACTGTGTTATTGGTCACTGTGTTAATGATCACTGTGTTATTGGTCACTGTGTTATTGGTCACTTTGTTATTTGTCACTGTGTTATTGGTCACTGTATTAATGGTCACTTTGTTAATGATCACTGTGTTATTGGTCACTGTGTTATTGGTCACTGTGTTAATGATCACTGTGTTATTGGTCACTTTGTTATTTATCACTGTGTTAATGATCACTGTGTTATTGGTCACTGTGTTAATGATCACTGTGTTATTGGTCACTGTGTTGTTGGTCACCGTGTGATTGATCACTGTGTTATTGATCACTGTGTTATTGATCACTGTGTTATTGGTCACTGTGTTAATGATCACTGTGTTATTGGTCACTGTGTTAATGATCACTGTGTTATTGGTCACTGTGTTATTGGTCACTTTGTTATTTATCACTGTGTTAATGATCACTGTGTTATTGGTCACTGTATTAATGGTCACTTTGTTAATGATCACTGTGTTATTGGTCACTGTGTTATTGGTCACTGTGTTAATGATCACTGTGTTATTGGTCACTTTGTTATTTATCACTGTGTTAATGATCACTGTGTTATTGGTCACTGTATTAATGGTCACTTTGTTAATGATCACTGTGTTATTGGTCACTGTGTTATTGGTCACTGTGTTAATGATCACTGTGTTATTTGTCACTGTGTTAATGGTCACTGTGTTAATGATCACTGTGTTATTGGTCACTGTATTAATGGTCACTGTGTTTCTGATCACTGT
The DNA here is from genome assembly GCF_035084215.1 of Heptranchias perlo. NCBI lineage: Eukaryota > Metazoa > Chordata > Chondrichthyes > Hexanchiformes > Hexanchidae > Heptranchias > Heptranchias perlo. Next base: position 273,633 of record NW_027139273.1, read on the forward strand.
GTTGTTGGTCACCGTGTGCTTGTTCACAGCATTATTGGTCTCTGTGTTAATGATCATTGTGTTAATGGTCACTGTGTTATTGGTCACTGTGTTAATTATCACTGTGTTAATGATCACTGTGTTATTGGTCACTGTGTTAATGATCACTGTGTTATTGGTCACTGTGTTAATGGTCACTGTCTTAATGATCACTGTGTTATTGGTCACTGTGTTAATGATCACTGTGTTATTGGTCACTGTGTTATTGGTCACTGTGTTAATGATCACTGTGTTAATGATCACTGTGTTATTGGTCACTGTGTTGTTGGTCACCGTGTGATTGATCACTGTGTTATTGATCACTGTGTTCAAGATCACTGTGCTTTTGATCACTGTGTTAATGATCACTGTGTTATTAATCACTGTGTTATTGGTCACTGTGTTAATGATCACTGTGTTAATCATCACTGTGTTATTGGTCACTGTGATGTTGGTCACTGTGTTATTGATCACTGTGTTAATGATCACTGTGTTAATGATCACTGTGTTAATCATCACTGTGTTATTGATCACTGTGTTATTGATCACTGTGTTAATCATCACTGTGTTATTGATCACTGTGTTATTGATCACTGTGTTAATGATCACTGTGTTATTGATCACTGTGATAATGATCACTGTGTTAATGATCACTGTGTTATTGGTCACTGTGATGTAGGTCACTGTGTTAATCATCACTGTGTTAATGATGACTGTGTTAATCATCACTGTGTTATTGGTCACTGTGTTAATGATCACCGTCTTAATGATCACTGTGTTATTGGTCACTGTGTTAATCATCACTGTGTTATCGGTCACTGTGATGTTGGTCACTGTGTTAATGATCACCGTCTTAATGATCACTGTGTGATTGGTCACTGTGTTATTGGTCACTGTGTTATTGATCACTGTGTTAATCATCACTGTGTTATTGGTCACTGTGTTAATGATCACTGTGTTAATGATCACTGTGTTATTGGTCACTGTGTGATTGGTCACCGTGTTAATGATCACTGTGTTATTGGTCACTGTGTTATTGGTCACTGTGTGATTGGTCACTGTGTTCATGGTCTCTGTGTGATTGGTCACTGTATTAATGGTCACTGTGTGATTGGTCACTGTGATGATGATCACTGTGCTTTTGATCACTGTGTTATTGGTCACTGTGTTATTGATCACTGTGTTATTGGTCACTGTGTTAATGATCACTGTGTTATTGGTCACTGTGTTAATGATCACTGTGTTATTGGTCACTGTGTTATTGGTCACTTTGTTATTTATCACTGTGTTAATGATCACTGTGTTATTGGTCACTGTATTAATGGTCACTTTGTTAATGATCACTGTGTTATTGGTCACTGTGTTATTGGTCACTGTGTTAATGATCACTGTGTTATTGGTCACTGTGTTATTTGTCACTGTGTTAATGGTCACTGTGTTAATGATCACTGTGTTATTGGTCACTGTATTAATGGTCACTGTGTTTCTGATCACTGTGTTGTTGGTCACCGTGTGCTTGTTCACAGCATTATTGGTCTCTGTGTTAATGATCATTGTGTTAATGGTCACTGTGTTATTGGTCACTGTGTTAATTATCACTGTGTTAATGATCACTGTGTTATTGGTCACTGTGTTAATGATCACTGTGTTATTGGTCACTGTGTTAATGGTCACTGTCTTACTGATCACTGTGTTATTGGTCACTGTGTTATTGGTCACTGTGTTAATGATCACTGTGTTATTGGTCACTGTGTTAATGATCACTGTGTTATTGGTCACTGTGTTGTTGGTCACCGTGTGATTGATCACTGTGTTATTGATCACTGTGTTCAAGATCACTGTGCTTTTGATCACTGTGTTAATGATCACTGTGTTAATCATCACTGTGTTATTGGTCACTGTGTTAATGATCACTGTGTTAATCATCACTGTGTTATTGGTCACTGTGATGTTGGTCACTGTGTTATTGATCACTGTGTTATTGATCACTGTGTTAATCATCACTGTGTTATTGGTCACTGTGTTAATGATCACCGTCTTAATGATCACTGTGTTATTGGTCACTGTGTTAATCATCACTGTGTTATCGGTCACTGTGATGTTGGTCACTGTGTTAATGATCACCGTCTTAATGATCACTGTGTGATTGGTCACTGTGTTATTGGTCACTGTGTTATTGATCACTGTGTTAATGATCACTGTGTTATTGGTAAATGTGTTGTTGGTCACCGTGTGATTGGTCACTGCGTTATTGGTCACTGTGTTAATGATCACTGTGTTATTGATCACTGTGTTATTGGTCACTGTGTTATTGGTCACTGTGTTGTTGGTCACTGTGTGATTGGTCACCGTGTGATTGTTCACTGCGTTATTGATCACTGTGTTATTGGTCACTGTGCTTTTGATCACTGTGTTATTGGTCACTGTGTTATTGATCACTGTGTTATTGGTCACTGTGTTATTTGTCACTGTGTTAATGGTCACTGTGTTAATGATCACTGTGTTATTGGTCACTGTATTAATGGTCACTGTGTTTCTGATCACTGTGTTGTTGGTCACCGTGTGCTTGTTCACAGCATTATTGGTCTCTGTGTTAATGATCATTGTGTTAATGGTCACTGTGTTATTGGTCACTGTGTTAATTATCACTGTGTTAATGATCACTGTGTTATTGGTCACTGTGTTAATGATCACTGTGTTATTGGTCACTGTGTTAATGGTCACTGTCTTAATGATCACTGTGTTATTGGTCACTGTGTTAATGATCACTGTGTTATTGGTCACTGTGTTATTGGTCACTGTGTTAATGATCACTGTGTTATTGGTCACTGTGTTAATGATCACTGTGTTATTGGTCACTGTGTTGTTGGTCACCGTGTGATTGATCACTGTGTTATTGATCACTGTGTTCAAGATCACTGTGCTTTTGATCACTGTGTTAATGATCACTGTGTTATTAATCACTGTGTTATTGGTCACTGTGTTAATGATCACTGTGTTAATCATCACTGTGTTATTGGTCACTGTGATGTTGGTCACTGTGTTATTGATCACTGTGTTATTGATCACTGTGTTAATCATCACTGTGTTATTGGTCACTGTGTTAATGATCACCGTCTTAATGATCACTGTGTTATTGGTCACTGTGTTAATCATCACTGTGTTATCGGTCACTGTGATGTTGGTCACTGTGTTAATGATCACCGTCTTAATGATCACTGTGTGATTGGTCACTGTGTTATTGGTCACTGTGTTATTGATCACTGTGTTAATGATCACTGTGTTATTGGTAACTGTGTTGTTGGTCACCGTGTGATTGGTCACTGCGTTATTGGTCACTGTGTTAATGATCACTGTGTTATTGATCACTGTGTTATTGGTCACTGTGTTATTGGTCACTGTGTTGTTGGTCACTGTGTGATTGGTCACCGTGTGATTGTTCACTGCGTTATTGATCACTGTGTTATTGGTCACTGTGCTTTTGATCACTGTGTTATTGGTCACTGTGTTATTGATCACTGTGTTATTGGTCACTGTGTTAATGATCACTGTGTTATTGGTCACTGTGCTTTTGATCACTGTGTTATTGGTCACCATGTTAATGATCACTGTGTTATTGATCACTGTGTTATTGATCACTGTGTTATTGATCACTGTGTTATTGGTCACTGTGATGTTGGTCACTGTGTTAATGATCACTGTGTTATTTGTAACTGCGTTATTGGTCACTGTGTTATTTGTCACTGTGTTAATGATCACTGTGTTGTTGGTCACTGTGTTATTGATCACTGTGTTATTGATCACTGTGTTGTTGGTCACCGTGTGATTGGTCTCTGTGTTATTGGTCACTGTGTTCTTGGTCACTGTGTTATTGGTCACTGTGTTATTGGTCACTGTGTTAATGATCACTGTGTTATTGATCACTGTGTTATTGGTCACTGTGTTAATGATCACTGTGTTATTGGTCACTGTGTTAATGATCACTGTGTTATTGGTCACTGTGTTAATGATCACTGTGTTATTGGTCACTGTGTTATTTGTCACTGTGTTAATGATCACTGTGTGATTGGTCACTGTGTTATTGATCACTGTGTTATTGATCACTGTGTTGTTGGTCACCGTGTGATTGGTCACTGTGTTATTGGTCACTGTGTTAATGATAACTGTGTTATTGATCACTGTGTTATTGGTCACCGTGTGATTGGTCACTGCATTATTGGTCACTGTGTTATTGGTCACTGTGTTAATCATCACTGTGTTATTGGTCACTGTGTTAATGATCACTGTGTTATTGGTCACTGTGTTATTGGTCACTGTGTTATTGGTCACTGTCTTAATGATCACTGTGTTATTGGTCACTGTGTTATTGGTCACTGTGTTATTGGTCACTGTGTTAAACATCACTGTGTTATTGGTCACTGTGTTATTGGTCACTGTGTTATTGGTCACCGTGTTAATCATCACTGTGTTATTGGTCACTGTGTTATTGGTCACTGTGTTATTGGTCACCGTGTGATTGGTCACTGCATTATTGGTCACTGTGTTAATGATCACAGTGTTAATGATAACTGTGTTGTTGGTCACTGTGTTATTGGTCACTGTGTTATTGGTCACTGTGTTGTTGGTCAACGTGTGATTGGTCACTGTGTTATTGGTCACTGTGTTATGGGTCACTGTGTTAATGATCACTGTGTTAATCATCACTGTGTTATTGGTCACTGTGTTAATGATCACCGTCTTAATGATCACTGTGTTAATTATCACTGTGTTAATGATCACTGTGTTATTGGTCACTGTGTTAATGATCACTGTGTTAATGGTCACTGTGTTATTGGTCACTGTGTTAATGATCACTGTGTTATTGGTCACTGTGTTAATGGTCACTGTGTTAATGGTCTCTGTGTGATTGGTCAATGTGTTAATGATCACTGTGTTATTGGTCACTTTGTTATTGGTCAATGTGTTAATCATCACTGTGTTATTGGTCACTGTGTTATTGGTCAATGTGTTAATGATCACTGTGTTATTGGTCACTGTGTTATTGGTCACTGTGTTAATGATCACTGTGTTATTGGTCACTGTGTTAATGGTCAATGTGTTCATGATCACTGTGTTATAGGTCACTGTGTTAGTAATCACTGTGTTATTGGTCACTGTGTTATTGGTCAATGTGTTAATGATCACTGTGTTATTGATCACTGTGTTATTGGTCACTGTGTTATTGGTCAATGTGTTAATGATCACTGTGTTATTGGTCACTGTGTTATTTGTCAATGTGTTATTGATCACTGTGTTATTGGTCACTGTGTTCATGATCACTGTGTTATTGGTCACTGTGTTATTGGTCAATGTGTTATTGATCACTGTGTTAATGATCATTGTGTTATTGGTCACTGTGTTATTGGTCACTGTGTTAATGATCACTGTGTTATTGGTAACTGTGTTGTTGGTCACAGTGTGATTGGTCACTGCGTTATTGATCACTGTGTTAATGATCACTGTGTTATTGGTAACTGTGTTATTGGTCACTGTTTTATTGATCACTGTGTTAATGATCACTGTGTTATTGGTCACTGTGTTATTGGTCACTGTGTTAATGATCACTGTGTTATTGATCACTGTGTTATTGGTCAATGTGTTTTTGGTCACCGTGTGATTGGTCACTGTATTAATCATCACTGTGTTAATGATCACTGTGTTATTGATCACTGTGTTATTGGTCAATGTGTTAATGATCACTATGTTATTGGTCACTGTGTTGTTGATCACTGTGTTAATGATCACTGTGTTATTGGTCACTGTGTTAATGATCACTGTGTTATTGGTCACAGTGTTATTGGTCACTGTGTTAATGGTCACTGTGTGATTGGTCACTGTGTTAATGGTCACTGTGTGATTGGTCACTGTGTCATTGGTCACTGTGTGATTGGTCACTGTGTTAATGGTCACTGTGTGATTGGTCACCGTGTTATTGGTCACTGTGCTATTGGTCACTGTGTGATTGGTCACTGTGTTAATGGTCTCTGTGTGATTGGTCACTGTATTAATGGTCACTGTGTGATTGGTCACTGTGATGATGATCACTGTGTTATTGGTCACTGTGTTTTTCATCACTGTGTTATTGGTCACTGTGTTAATGACCACTGTGCTTTTGATCACTGTATTATTGATCACTGTGTTATTGGTCACTGTGTTAATGATCACTGTGTTATTGGTCACTGTGTTAATGATCACTGTGTTATTGGTTACTGTGTTATTCATCACTGTGTTAATGGTCACTGTGTTATTGGTCACTGTGTTAATGGTCACTGTGTTATTGGTCACTGTGTTATTGGTCACTGTGTTAATGATCACTCTGTTAATGATCACTGTGTTATTGGTCACTGTGTTATTGGTCAATGTGTTAATGATCACTGTGTTATTGGTCAATGTGTTAATGATCACTGTGTTATTGATCACTGTGTTCTTGGTCACTGTTTTATTGGTCAATGTGTTAATGATCACTGTGTTATTGGTCACTGTGTTATTGGTCAATGTTTTATTTATCACTGCGTTATTGGTCACTGTGTTAATGATCACTGTGTTATTGATCACTGTGTTATTGGTCACTGTGTTATTGGTCACTGTGTTGTTGATCACTGTGTTAATGATCACTGTGTGATTGGTCACTGTGTTAATGGTCACTGTGTGATTGGTCACTGTGTTATTGGTCTCTGTGTGATTGGTCACTGTGTTAATGGTCAATGTGTTAATGATCACTGTGTTATTGGTCTCTGTGTTATTGGTCACCGTGTGATTGGTCACTGTATTAATCATCACTGTGTTATTGGTCACTGTGTTAATGGTCACTGTGTTAATGGTCACTGTGTGATTGGTCACTGTGTTATTGGTCACTGTGTGATTGGTCACTGTGTTAATGGTCTCTGTGTGATTGGTCACTGTATTAATGGTCACTGTGTGATTGGTCACTGTGTTAATGGTCTCTGTGTGATTGGTCACTGTGTTAATGGTCTCTGTGTGATTGGTCACTGTATTAATGGTCACTGTGTGATTGGTCACTGTGATGATGATCACTGTGTGATTGGTCACTGTGTTAATGGTCACTGTGTGATTGGTCACTGTGTTATTGGTCTCTGTGTGATTGGTCACTGTGTTAATGGTCAATGTGTTAATGATCACTGTGTTATTGGTCTCTGTGTTATTGGTCACCGTGTGATTGGTCACTGTATTAATCATCACTGTGTTATTGGTCACTGTGTTAATGATCTCTGTGTTAATCATCACTGTGTTAATGATCACTGTGTTATTGGTCACTGTGTGATTGGTCACTGTGTTATTGGTCACTGTGTGATTGGTCACTGTGTTAATGGTCTCTGTGTGATTGGTCACTGTATTAATGGTCACTGTGTGATTGGTCACTGTGTTAATGGTCTCTGTGTGATTGGTCACTGTATTAATGGTCACTGTGTGATTGGTCACTGTGATGATGATCACTGTGTTATTGGTCACTGTGTTAATGACCACTGTGCTTTTGATCACTGTGTTATTGATCACTGTTTTATTGATCACTGTGTTATTTGTCACTGTGTTAATGATCACTGTGTTATTGGTCACTGTGTTAATGATCACTGTGTTATTGGTCACTGTGTTATTGGTCACTGTGTTAATGATCACTGTGTTAATGATCACTGTGTTATTGGTCACTGTGTTATTGGTCAATGTGTTAATGATCACTGTGTTATTGGTCAATGTGATAATGATCACTGTGTTATTGATCACTGTGTTATTGGTCACTGTGTTATTGGTCACTGTGTTATTGGTCAATGTGTTATTGATCACTGCGTTATTGGTCACTGTGTTAATGATCACTGTGTTATTGATCACTGTGTTATTGGTCACTGTGTTATTGGTCACTGTGTTGTTGATCACTGTGTTAATGATCACTGTGTGATTGGTCACTGTGTTAATGGTCACTGTGTGATTGGTCACTGTGTTATTGGTCTCTGTGTGATTGGTCACTGTGTTAATGGTCAATGTGTTAATGATCACTGTGTTATTGGTCACTGTTTTATTGATCACTGTGTTATTGGTCACTGTGTTGTTGGTCACCGTGTGATTGGTCACTGCGTTATTGGTCAATGTGTTAATGATCACTCTGTTATTGGTCACTGTGTTGTTGATCACTGTGTTAATGATCACTGTGTTATTGGTCACTGTGTTATTGGTCACTGTGTTAATGATCACTGTGTTATTGGTCACTGTGTTTTTGGTCACCGTGTGATTGGTCACTGTGTTATTGTTCAATGAGTTAATGATCACTGTGTTATTGATCACTGTGTTATTGGTCACTGTGTTATTGGTCAATGTGTTAATGATCACTGTGTTATTGGTCACTGTGTTATTGGTCAATGTGTCATTGATCACTGCGTTATTGTTCACTGTGTTAATGATCACTGTGTTATTGATCACTGTGTTTTTGGTCACTGTGTTATTGGTCACTGTGTTGTTGATCACTTTGTTAATGATCACTGTGTGATTGGTCACTTTGTTAATGATCACTGTGTTAATCATCACTGTGTTAATGATCACTGTGTTATTGGTCACAGTGTTATTGGTCACTGTGTTAATGGTCACTGTGTGATTGGTCACTGTGTTAATGGTCTCTGTGTGATTGGTCACTGTATTAATGGTCACTGTGTGATTGGTCACTGTGATGATGATCACTGTGTTATTGGTCACTGTGTTATTCATCACTGTGTTATTGGTCACTGTGTTAATGACCACTGTGCTTTTGATCACTGTGTTATTGGTCACTGTGTTAATGACCACTGTGCTTTTGATCACTGTGTTATTGGTCACTGTGTTATTGGTCACTGTGTTAATGATCACTGTGTTATTGGTCACTGTGTTCATGATCACTGTGTTATTGGTCACTGTGTTATTGGTCACTGTGTTAATGATCACTGTGTTATTGGTCAATGTGTTATTGGTCACTGTGTTATTGGTCACTGTGTTGTTGATCACTGTGTTAATGATCACTGTGTGATTGGTCACTGTGTTAATGGTCACTGTGTTAATGGTCACTGTGTGATTGGTCACTGTGTTAATGGTCACTCTGTTGTTGGTCACCGTGTGATTGGTCACTGCTTTATTGGTCACAGTGTTAATGATCACTTTGTTATTGATCACTGTGTTATTGGTCACTGTGTTATTGGTCACTATGTTAATGATCACTGTGTTATTGGTCACTGTGTTAATGATCACTGTGTTATTGATCACTGTGTTATTGGTCACTGTGTTAATGATCACTGTGTTATTGGTCACTGTGTTAATGATCACACTGTTATTGGTCACTGTGTTAATGATCACTGTGTTATTGGTCACTGTGTTAATGATCACTGTGTTATTGATCACTGTTTTATTGGTCACTGTGTTGATGATCACTGTGTTATTGGTCACTGTGTTAATGATCACACTGTTATTGGTCAATGTGTTAATGATCACTGTGTTATTGGTCACTGTATTAATGATCACTGTGTTATTGATCACTGTTTTATTGGTCACTGTGTTAATGATCACTGTGTTATTGGGAACTGTGTTGTTGGTCACCGTGTGATTGGTCACTGCGTTATTCGTCACTGTTAATGATCACTGTGTTATTGATCACTGTGTTATTGGTCACTGTGTTATTGGTCACTGTGTTAATGATCACTGTGTTATTGGTCACTGTGTTGTTGGTCACTGTGTTAATGATCACTGTGTTATTGGTCACTGTGTTGTTGGTCACTGTGTTAATGATCACTGTGTTATTGGTCACTGTGTTGTTGGTCACCGTGTGATTGGTCACTGTGTTATTGGTCACTGTGTTAATGATCACTGTGTTAATCATCACTGTGTTATTGGTCACTGTGTTAATGGTCACTGTGTTAATGGTCACTGTGTTATTTGTCACTGTGTCATTGGTCACTGTGTTAATGATCACTGTGTTAATGGTCACTGTGTTATTGGTCACTGTGTTAATGATCACTGTGTTAATCATCACTGTGTTGTTGGTCACTGTGTTAATGATCACTGTGTTAATGATCACTGTGTTAATGATCACTGTGTTATTGGTCAGTGTGTAAATGATCACTGTGTTAATGATCACTGTGTTATTGGTCACTGTGTTGTTGGTCACCGTGTGATTGGTCACCGTGTTATTGGTCACTGTGTTATTGGTCACTGTGTTAATGATCACTGTGTTAATGGTCACTGTGTTAATAGTCACTGTGTTAGTTGTCACTATGTGATTGGTCACTGTGATAATGAACACTTTGTTAATCATCACTGTGTTATTGGTCACTGTGTTGTTGGTCACCGTGTGATGGTCACTGTGTTATTGGTCACTGTGTTAATGATCACTGTGTTAATGGTCACTGTGTTATTGGTCACTGTGTTAATGAACACTGTGTTAATGGTCACTGTCTTATTGGTCACTGTGTTAATGATCACTGTGTTAATCATCACTGTGTTATTTGTCACTGTGTTAATGATCACTGTCTTAATGATCACTGTGTTAATTATCACTGTGTTAATGATCACTGTGTTATTGGTCACTGTGTTCATGATCACTGTCTTAATGATCACTGTGTTAATCATCACTGTGTTAATGATCACTGTGTTAATGGTCACTGTGTGATTGGTCACTGTGTTATTGGTCACTGTGTTATTGGTCACTGTATTAATGGTCACTGTGTGATTGGTCACTGTGATGATGATCACTGTGTTATTGATCACTGTGTTATTGATCACTGTGTTATTGGTCACTGTGTTAATGATCACTGTGTTATTGGTCACTGTGTTATTGGTCACTGTGTTAATGATCACTGTGTTATTGGTCACTGTGTTATTGGTCACTGTGTTAATGATCACTGTGTTATTGGTCACTGTGTTATTGGTCACTGTGTTAATGAGCACTGTGTTATTTGTCACTGTGTTATTTGTCACTGTGTTATTGGTCACTGTGTTAATGATCACTGTGTGATTGGTCACAGTGTTATTGGTCACCGTGTTAATGATCACTGTGTTAATGGTCACTGTGTTATTTGTCACTGTGTGATTGGTCACTGTGTTAATGATCATTGTGTTAATGGTCACTGTGTGATTGGTCACTGTGTTGATGGTCATTGTGTGATTGGTCACTGTGTTATTGGTCACTGTTTTAATGGTCACTGTGTTAATGGTCACTGTGTGATTGGTCACTGTGTTAATGGTCACTGTGTGATTGGTCACTGTGTTATTGGTCATTGTGTGATTGGTCACTGTGTTAATGGTCTCTGTGTGATTGTTCACTGTGTTATTGGTCACTGTGTTAATGATCACTGTGTTATTGGTCACTGTGTTGTTGGTCACCGTGTGATTGGTCACTGCGTTATTGGTCACAGTGTTAATGATCACTTTGTTATTGATCACTGTGTTATTGGTCACTGTGTTATTGGTCACTATGTTAATGATCACTGTGTTATTGGTCACTGTGTTAATGATCACTGTTTTATTGATCACTGTGTTATTGGTCACTGTGTTATTGATCACTGTGTTAATGATCACTGTGTTATTGGTCACTGTGTTAATGATCACTGTTTTCATGATCACCGTGTTATTGGACACTGTGTTAATGATCACTGTGTTATTGGTCACTGTGTTATTGATCACTGTTTTAATGGACACTGTTTTAATGGTCACTGTGTGATTGGTCACTGTGTTAATGGTCACTGTGTGATTGGTCACTTTGTTATTGGTCACTGTGTTAATGATCACTGTGTTATTGGTCACTGTGTTAATGATCACTGTGCTTTTGATCACTGTGTTATTGGTCACTGTGTTAATGATCACTGTGTTATTGATCACTGTGTTATTGGTCACTGTGTTAATGATCACTGTGTTATTGGTCACTGTGTTAATGATCACTGTGTTAATGATCACTGTGTTAATCATCACTGTGTTATTTGTCACTGTGTTATTGGTCACTGTGTTAATGATCACTGTGTTATTGGTCACTGCGTTGTTGGTCACCATGTGATTGGTCACTGTGTTAATGATCACTGTGTTATTGATCACTGTGTTATTGGTCACTGTGTTAATGATCACTGTGATAATCATCACTGTGTTATTGTTCACTGTCTTAATGATCACTGTGTTAATTATCACTGTGTTAATAATAACTGTGTTAATGATCACTGTGTTAATCATCACTGTGTTATTGGTCACTGTGTTAATGGTCACTGTGTTATTGGTCACTGTGTTAATGATCACTGTGTTAATCATCACTGTGTTATTGATCACTGTCTTAATGATCACTGTGTTAATTATCACTGTGTTAATCATCACTGTGTTAATGGTCACTGTGTTATAGGTCACTGTGTGATTGGTCACTGTTTTATTGATCACTGTGTGATTGGTCACTGTGTTAATGGTCTCTGTGTGATTGGTCACTTTGATGATGATCACTGTGTTATTCATCACTGTGTTATTGGTCACTGTGTTATTGGTCACTGTGTTAATGATCACTGTGTTATTGGTCACTGTGTTATTTGTCACTGTGTTATTTGTCACTGTGTTATTATTCACTGTGTTAATGATCACTGTGTTATTGGTCACTTTATTAATGGTCACTGTGTTAATGATCACTGTGTTAATGGTCACTGTGTTATTTTTCACTGTGTGATTGGTCACTGTGTGAATGGTCACTGTGTTATTTGTCACTGTGTGATTGGTCACTGTGTTAATGATCATTGTGTTAATGGTCACTGTGTTATTGGTCACTGTTTTAATGGTCACTGTGTGATTGGGCACTGTGTTATTGGTCACTGTTTTAATGGTCACTGTGTGATTGGTCACTGTGTTATTGGTCACTGTGTGATTGGTCACTGTGTTAATGGTCACTGTGTGATTGGTCACTGTGTTATTGGTCACTGTGTGATTGGTCACTGTGTTAATGGTCTCTGTGTGATTGGTCAATGTGTTATTGGTCAATGTGTTAATGATCACTGTGTTATTGGTCACTGTGTTATTGGTCTCTGTGTTAATGATCACTGTGCTTTTGATCACTGTGTTATTGATCACTGTGTTATTGGTCACTGTGTTAATGATCACTGTGTTATTGGACACTGTGTTAATGATCACTGTGTTATTGGACACTGTGTTATTGGTCACTGTGTTAATGATCACTGTGTTATTGATCACTGTGTTATTGGTCACTGTGTTATTGGTCTCTGTGTTAATGATCACTGTGCTTTTGATCACTGTGCTTTTGATCACTGTGTTATTGGTCACTGTTTTAATGATCACCGTGTTATTGGACACTGTGTTAATGATCACAGTATTAATGGTCACTGTGTTAATGATCACTGTGTGATTGGTCACTGTGTTATTGGTCACTGTGTTAATGGTCACTGTGTTAATGGTCACTGTGTTATTGGTCACTGTGTTAATGATCACTGTGTTAATCATCACTGTGTTATTGGTCACTGTTTTAATGGTCACTGTGTTAATGGTCACTGTGTGATTGGTCACTGTGTTAATGGTCACTGTGTGATTGGTCACTGTGTTATTGGTCTCTGTGTGATTGGTCACTGTGTTATTGGTCACTGTGTTATTGGTCACTGTGTTAATCATCACTGTGTTATTGGTCACTGTTTTAATGGTCACTGTGTTAATGGTCACTGTGTGATTGGTCACTGTGTTAATGGTCACTGTGTGATTGGTCACTGTGTTATTGGTCTCTGTGTGATTGGTCACTGTGTTATTGGTCAATGTGTTAATGATCACTGTGTTGTTGGTCACTGTGTTATTGGTCACAGTGTTAATGATCACTTTGTTATTGATCACTGTGTTATTGGTCACTGTGTTATTGGTCACTACGTTAATGATCACTGTGTTATTGATCACTGTGTTATTGGTCACTGTGTTATTGTTCACTGTGTTAATGATCACTGTGTATTGGTCACTGTGTTGATAATCACTGTCTTATTGGTCACTGTGTTAATTATCACTGTGTTATTGGTCACTGTGTTAATGATCACTGTGTTAATGATCACTGTGTTATTGGTCACTGTGTATAATGATCACTGTGTTATTGGTCACTGTGTTAATGATCACTGTGTTAATGATCACTGTGTTATTGGTCACTTTGTTATTGATCACTGTGTTAATGATCACTGTGTTATTGGTCACTGTGTTATTGGTCACTATGTTACTGATCACTGTGTTATTGGTCACTGTGTTACTGATCACTGTGTTATTGGTCACTGTGTTACTGATCACTGTGTTATTGGTCACTGTTTTAATAATCACTGTGTTATTGATCACTGTGTTATTGGTCACTGTTTTAATAATCACTGTGTTACTGATCACTGTGTTATTGGTCACTGTGTTACTGATCACTGTGTTATTGGTCACTGTGTTAGTGATCACTGTGTTATTGGTCACTGTGTTACTGATCACTGTGTTATTGGTCACTGTTTTAATAATCACTGTGTTATTGATCACTGTGTTATTGGTCACTGTTTTAATAATCACTGTGTTACTGATCACTGTGTTATTGGTCACTGTGTTACTGATCACTGTGTTATTGGTCACTGTGTTAATGATCACTGTGTTATTGGTCACTGTGTTAATGATCACTGCGTCATTGGTCGCTGCGTAATTGGTCACTGTGTTAATGATCACTGTGTTATTGGTCACTGTATTATTGCTCACTGTGTTATTGGTCACTGTATTAATGGTCACTGTGTGATTTGTCACTGTGATGATGATCACTGTGTTATTGGTCACTGTGTTAATGATCACTGTATTAAAGGTCACTGTGTTAATGATCACTGTGTGATTGGTCACTGTGTTATTGGTCACTGTGTGATTGGTCACTGTGTTAATGGTCACTGTGTTATTGGTCACTGTGTTAATGATCACTGTGTTATTGGTCACTGTGTTATTGGTCACTGTGTTACTGATCACTGTGTTATTGGTCACAGTGTTAATGATCACTTTGTTATTGATCACTGTGTTATTGGTCACTGTGTTATTGGTCACTACGTTAATGATCACTGTGTTATTGGTCACTGTGTTATTGGTCACTGTGTTAATGATCACTGTGTTATTGGTCACTGTGTTAATGATCACTGTGTTAATGATCACTGTGTTATTGGTCACTACGTTAATGATCACTGTGTTATTGGTCACTGTGTTAATGATCACTGTGTTATTGGTCACTGTGTTATTGGTCACTGTATTATTGGTCACTGTGTTAATGATCACTGTGTTATTGGTCACTACGTTAATGATCACTGTGTTAATGATCACTGTGTTAATGATCACTGTGTTATTGGTCACTGTTATATAGGTCACTGTGTTAATGATCACTGTGTTATTGGTCACTGTGTTAATGATCACTGTGTTATTGGTCACTGTGTTGATGATCACTGTGTTAATGATCACTGTGTTATTGGTCACTGTGTTAATGATCACTGTGTTATTGGTCACTGTGTTATTGGTCACTGTGTTAATGATCACTGTGTTATTGGTCACTGTGTTAATGATCACTGTGTTATTGGTCACTGTGTTGATGATCACTGTGTTAATGATCACTGTGTTAATGATCACTGTGTTATTGGTCACTGTGTTAATGATCACTGTGTTATTGGTCACTGTGTTAATGATCACTGTGTTAATGATCACTGTGTTGTTGGTCACTGTGTTATTGGTCACTGTGTTAATCATCACTGTGTTATTGGTCACTGTTTTAATGGTCACTGTGTTAATGGTCACTGTGTGATTGGTCACTGTGTTATTGGTCTCTGTGTGATTGGTCACTGTGTTATTGGTCAATGTGTTAATGATCACTGTGTTGTTGGTCACTGTGTTATTGGTCACTGTGTTATTGGTCACTGTGTTAATCATCACTGTGTTATTGGTCACTGTGTTATTGATCACTGTGTTATTGTTCACTGTGTTAATGATCACTGTGTATTGGTCACTGTGTTGATAATCACTGTGTTATTGGTCACTGTGTTAATTATCACTGTGTTATTGGTCACTGTGTTAATGATCACTGTGTTAATGATCACTGTGTTATTGGTCACTGTGTATAATGATCACTGTGTTAATGGTCACTGTGTTAATGATCACTGTGTTAATGATCACTGTGTTATTGGTCACTGTGTTATTGATCACTGTGTTAATGATCACTGTGTTATTGGTCACTGTGTTATTGGTCACTGTGTTACTGATCACTGTGTTATTGGTCACTGTGTTACTGATCACTGTTTTATTGGTCACTGTTTTAATAATCACTGTGTTATTGATCACTGTGTTAATGATCACTGTGTTAATGATCACTGTGTTATTGGTCACTGTGTTAATGATCACTGCGTCATTGGTCGCTGCGTAATTGGTCACTGTGTTCATGATCACTGTGTTATTGGTCACTGTATTATTGCTCACTGTGTTATTGGTCACTGTATTAATGGTCACTGTGTGATTTGTCACTGTGATGATGATCACTGTGTTATTGATCACTGTGTTAATGATCACTGTGTTATTGATCACTGTGTTAATGATCACTGTGTTAATGATCACTGTGATGATGATCACTGTGTTATTGATCACTGTGTTATTGATCACTGTGATGATGATCACTGTGTTATTGATCACTGTGTTAATGATCACTGTGTCAATGATCACCGTGTTATTGGTTACTGTTTTAATTATCACTGTGTTATTGGTAACTGTGTTATTGATCACTGTCTAATTGATCACTGTGTTATTGGTCACTGTGTTAATGATCACTGTGTTATTGATCACTGTGATGATGATCACTGTGTTATTGATCACTGTGTTAATGATCACTCTGTCAATGATCACTGTTGTAAACAATTTTACAACACCAAGTTATAGTCCAGCAATTTTATTTTAAATTCACAAGCTTTCGGAGGCTTCCCCCTTCGTCAGGTGAACGATGTGAAATGAAATCCTCGAAATGAAATCGCATTTATAATTCACAGAACAATGCTTGGTGAGTACAGACAGTTTTTTCAACTGCCCGTTGCCAAGGCAATCAGTGTGCAGACAGACAGGTGTTACCTGCCAGGTCTCACAGAATATACAAATCACCAAAAAAAACAACAAACAAAAAAAAAACAGAGATAGAGAGGTAGAAACATAGAAAAGACAGCAACTGACCCGTTATATTAAAAACAGATAACATTTGTTCACTGGTGGGGTAACGTGTAGCGTGACATGAACCCAAGATCCCGGTTGAGGCCGTCCTCATGGGTGCGGAACTTGGCAATCAATTTCTGCTCGACGATTTTGCGTTGTCGTGTCTCTCGAAGGCCGCCTTGGAGTACGCTTACCCGAAGGTCGGTGGCTGAATGTCCTTGACTGCTGAAGTGTTCCCCGACTGGGAGGGAACCCTCCTGTTTGGCGATTGTTGCGCGGTGTCCGTTCATCCGTTGTCGCAGTGTCTGCATGGTCTCGCCAATGTACCATGCTCTGGGGCATCCTTTCCTGCAACGTATGAGGTAGACAACGTTGGCCGAGTCACAGGAGTATGAACCATGCACCTGGTGGGTGGTGTCCTCTCGTGTGATGGTGGTATCTGTGTCGATGATCTGGCATGTCTTGCAGAGGTTACCGTGGCAGGGTTGTGTGGTGTCGTGGACGCTGTTCTCCTGAAAGCTGGGTAATTTGCTGCGAACGATGGTCTGTTTGAGGTTGGGTGGCTGTTTAAAGGCGAGTAGTGGAGGTGTGGGGATGGCCATAGCGAGGTGTTTGTCCTCATTGATGACATGTTGAAGGCTGCGGAGAACATGGTGTAGTTTCTCCGCTCCGGGGAAGTACTGGACGACAAAGGGTACTCTGTTGGTTGCGTCCCGTGTTAGTCTCCTGAGGAGGTCTATGCGATTTTTTGCTGTGGCCCGTCGGAACTGTCGATCGATGAGTCGAGCGTCATATCCCGTTCTTACTAGGGCGTCTTTCAGCGTCTGTAGGTGTCCATCGCGTTCCTCCTCGTCTGAGCAGACCCTGTGTATTCGCAGGGCCTGTCCATAGGGGATGGCCTCTTTGACGTGGTTGGGGTGGAAGCTGGAAAAGTGGAGCATCGTGAGGTTGTCCGTGGGCTTGCGGTAGAGTGAGGTGCTGAGGTGCCCGTCTTTGATGGAGATTCGTGTGTCCAAGAAAGAAACTGATTCTGAGGAGTAGTCCATGGTGAGCTTGATGGTGGGATGGAACTTGTTGATGTTATCGTGTAGTCTCTTCAGTGATTCTTCGCCGTGGGTCCATAGAAAGAAAATGTCGTCGATGTATCTGGTGTATAGTGTTGGTTGGAGGTCTTGTGCAGTGAAGAAGTCGTGCTCGAACTTGTGCATGAAAATGTTGGCGTATTGCGGTGCGAATTTGGTCCCCATGGCTGTTCCGTGTGTTTGGGTAAAGAACTGGTTATTGAAGGTGAAGACATTGTTATTGGTCACTGTGTTAATGATCACTGTGTTATTGGTCACTGTGTTTTTGGTCACTGAGATATTGCTCACTGTGTTATTGATCACTGTGTTATTGGTCACTGTGTTAATGGTCACTGTGCTTTTGATCACTGTGTTATTGATCACTGTGTTAATGATCACTGTGTTATTGGTCACTGTGTTAATGATCACTGTGTTATTGGTCACTGTGTTATTGATCACTGTGTTAATGATCACTGTGTTATTGGTCACTGTGCTAATGATCACTGTGTTATTGGTCACTGTGTTAATGATCACTGTGTTAATGATCACAGTGTTAATGATCACTGTGTTATTGGTCACTGTGTTAATGATCACTGTGTTGTTGGTCACTGTGTTATTGGTCACTGTGTTAATGATCACTGTGTTATTGGTCACTGTGTTATTTGTCACTGTGTTAATGATCACTGTGTTATTGGTCACTGTGTTAATGATCACTGTATTAATGGTCACTGTGTTAATGATCACTGTGTGATTGGTCACTGTGTTATTGGTCACTGTGTTAATGGTCACTGTGTTAATGGTCACTGTGTTATTGGTCACTGTGTTAATGATCACTGTGTTAATCATCACTGTGTTATTGGTCACTGTTTTAATGGTCACTGTGTTAATGTTCACTGTGTTAATGATCACTGTGTGATTGGTCACTGTGTTATTGGTCTCTGTGTGATTGGTCACTGTGTTATTGGTCACTGTGTTATTGGTCACTGTGTTAATCATCACTGTGTTATTGGTCACTGTTTTAATGGTCACTGTGTTAATGGTCACTGTGTGATTGGTCACTGTGTTAATGGTCACTGTGTGATTGGTCACTGTGTTATTGGTCTCTGTGTGATTGGTCACTGTGTTATTGGTCAATGTGTTAATGATCACTGTGTTGTTGGTCACTGTGTTATTGATCACTGTGTTATTGTTCACTGTGTTATTGGTCACTGTGTTATTGGTCACTGTGTTAATCATCACTGTGTTATTGGTCACTGTGTTATTGATCACTGTGTTATTGTTCACTGTGTTAATGATCACTGTGTATTGGTCACTGTGTTGATAATCACTGTGTTATTGGTCACTGTGTTAATTATCACTGTGTTAATGATCACTGTGTTAATGATCACTGTGTTATTGGTCACTGTGTATAATGATCACTGTGTTAATGGTCACTGTGTTAATGATCACTGTGTTAATGATCACTGTGTTATTGGTCACTGTGTTATTGATCACTGTGTTAATGATCACTGTGTTATTGGTCACTGTGTTATTGGTCACTGTGTTACTGATCACTGTGTTATTGGTCACTGTGTTACTGATCACTGTTTTATTGGTCACTGTTTTAATAATCACTGTGTTATTGATCACTGTGTTAATGATCACTGTGTTAATGATCACTGTGTTATTGGTCACTGTGTTAATGATCACTGCGTCATTGGTCGCTGCGTAATTGGTCACTGTGTTCATGATCACTGTGTTATTGGTCACTGTATTATTGCTCACTGTGTTATTGGTCACTGTATTAATGGTCACTGTGTGATTTGTCACTGTGATGATGATCACTGTGTTATTGATCACTGTGTTAATGATCACTGTGTTAATGATCACTGTGTTATTGATCACTGTGTTATTGATCACTGTGTTAATGATCACTGTGTTATTGATCACTGTGTTAATGATCACTGTGTCAATGATCACCGTGTTATTGGTTGCTGTTTTAATTATCACTGTGTTATTGGTAACTGTGTTATTGATCACTGTCTAATTGATCACTGTGTTATTGGTCACTGTGTTCATGATCACTGTGTTGTTGATCACTGTGTTAATGATCACTGTGTTATTGATCACTGTGTTAATGATCACTGTGATGATGATCACTGTGTTATTGATCACTGTGTTAATGATCACTCTGTCAATGATCACTGTTGTAAACAATTTTACAACACCAAGTTATAGTCCAGCAATTTTATTTTAAATTCACAAGCTTTCGGAGGCTTCCCCCTTCGTCAGGTGAACGATGTGAAATGAAATCCTCGAAATGAAATCGCATTTATAATTCACAGAACAATGCTTGGTGAGTACAGACAGTTTTTTCAACTGCCCGTTGCCAAGGCAATCAGTGTGCAGACAGACAGGTGTTACCTGCCAGGTCTCACAGAATATACAAATCACCAAAAAAAACAACAAACAAAAAAAAACAGAGATAGAGAGGTAGAAACATAGAAAAGACAGCAACTGACCCGTTATATTAAAAACAGATAACATTTGTTCACTGGTGGGGTAACGTGTAGCGTGACATGAACCCAAGATCCCGGTTGAGGCCGTCCTCATGGGTGCGGAACTTGGCAATCAATTTCTGCTCGACGATTTTGCGTTGTCGTGTCTCTCGAAGGCCGCCTTGGAGTACGCTTACCCGAAGGTCGGTGGCTGAATGTCCTTGACTGCTGAAGTGTTCCCCGACTGGGAGGGAACCCTCCTGTTTGGCGATTGTTGCGCGGTGTCCGTTCATCCGTTGTCGCAGTGTCTGCATGGTCTCGCCAATGTACCATGCTCTGGGGCATCCTTTCCTGCAACGTATGAGGTAGACAACGTTGGCCGAGTCACAGGAGTATGAACCATGCACCTGGTGGGTGGTGTCCTCTCGTGTGATGGTGGTATCTGTGTCGATGATCTGGCAAGTCTTGCAGAGGTTACCGTGGCAGGGTTGTGTGGTGTCGTGGACGCTGTTCTCTTGAAAGCTGGGTAATTTGCTGCGAACGATGGTCTGTTTGAGGTTGGGTGGCTGTTTAAAGGCGAGTAGTGGAGGTGTGGGGATGGCCATAGCGAGGTGTTTGTCCTCATTGATGACATGTTGAAGGCTGCGGAGAACATGGTGTAGTTTCTCCGCTCCGGGGAAGTACTGGACGACAAAGGGTACTCTGTTGGTTGCGTCCCGTGTTAGTCTCCTGAGGAGGTCTATGCGATTTTTTGCTGTGGCCCGTCGGAACTGTCGATCGATGAGTCGAGCGTCATATCCCGTTCTTACTAGGGCGTCTTTCAGCGTCTGTAGGTGTCCATCGCGTTCCTCCTCGTCTGAGCAGACCCTGTGTATTCGCAGGGCCTGTCCATAGGGGATGGCCTCTTTGACGTGGTTGGGGTGGAAGCTGGAAAAGTGGAGCATCGTGAGGTTGTCCGTGGGCTTGCGGTAGAGTGAGGTGCTGAGGTGCCCGTCTTTGATGGAGATTCGTGTGTCCAAGAAAGAAACTGATTCTGAGGAGTAGTCCATGGTGAGCTTGATGGTGGGATGGAACTTGTTGATGTTATCGTGTAGTCTCTTCAGTGATTCTTCGCCGTGGGTCCATAGAAAGAAAATGTCGTCGATGTATCTGGTGTATAGTGTTGGTTGGAGGTCTTGTGCAGTGAAGAAGTCGTGCTCGAACTTGTGCATGAAAATGTTGGCGTATTGCGGTGCGAATTTGGTCCCCATGGCTGTTCCGTGTGTTTGGGTAAAGAACTGGTTATTGAAGGTGAAGACATTGTTATTGGTCACTGTGTTAATGATCACTGTGTTATTGGTCACTGTGTTTTTGGTCACTGAGATATTGCTCACTGTGTTATTGATCACTGTGTTATTGGTCACTGTGTTAATGGTCACTGTGCTTTTGATCACTGTGTTATTGATCACTGTGTTAATGATCACTGTGTTAATGATCACTGTGTTATTGGTCAATGTGTTAATGGTCACTGTGTTGTTGGTCACTGTGTTATTGATCACTGTGTTATTGGTCACTGTGTTAATGATCACTGTGTTGTTGGTCACTGTGTTATTGATCACTGTGTTATTGGTCACTGTGTTATTGATCACTGTGTTATTGGTCACTGTGTTAATGATCACTGTGTTAATGATCACTGTGTTATTGGTCACTGTGTTATTGGTCACTGTGTTATTGATCACTTTGTTAATGATCACTGTGTTATTGGTCACTGTGTTATTGATCACTGTGTTAATGATCACTGTGTTATTGGTCACTGTGTTAATGATCACTGTGTTATTGGTCACTGTGTTATTGATCACTGTGTTATTGGTCACTTTTTTATTGATCACTGTGTTATTGGTCACTGTGTTAATGATCACTGTGTTATTGATCACTGTGTTATTGGTCACTGTGTTAATGATCACTGTGTTATTGGTCACTGTGTTCATGATCACTGTGTTATCGGTCACTGTGTTATTGATCACTGTGTTAATGATCACTGTGTTAATGATCACTGTGTTCATGGTCACTGTGTTAATGATAACTGTGTTATTTTCACTGTGTTATTGATCAGTGTGTTATTGTTCACTGTGATATTGATCACTGTGTTGTTGGTCACTGTGTTATTGATCACTGTGTTAATGATCACTGTGTTATTGGTCAATGTGTTATTGGTCACTGTGTTGTTGGTCACCTTGTGATTGGTCACTGCGTTATTGATCACTGTGTTATTGGTCACTGTGTTATTGGTCACTGTGTTAATGATCACTGTGTTATTGGTCACTGTGTTATTGGTCCATGTGTTATTGGTCACTGTGTTAATGATCACTGTGTTAATGGTCACGGTGTTATTGATCACTGTGTTAATGATCACTGTGTTAATGATCACTGTGTTAATGGTCACTGTGTTGTTGATCACTGTGTTAATGATCACTGTGTTATTGGTCACTGTGTTAATGATCACAGTGTTATTGGTCACTGTTTTGTTGGTCACCAAGTGATTGGTCACTGTGTTATTGGTCACTGTGTTAATGATCACTGTGTTATTGATCATAGTGTTAATGGTCACTGTGTGATTGGTCACTGTGTTATTGGTCACTGTGTTAATGGTCACTGTGTGATTGGTCACTGTGTTATTGGTCACTGTGTGATTGGTCACTGTGTTATTGGGCACTGTCTTATTGGTCACTGTGTTATTGATCACTGTGTTATTGGTCACTTTGTTATTGATCACTGTGTTATTGGTCACTGTGTTATTGATCACTGTGTTTTTGGTCACTTTATTATTGATCACTGTGTTATTGGTCACTGTGTTAATGATCACTGTGTGATTGGTCACTGTGTTATTGATCACTGTGTTATTGGTCACTGTGTTAATGATCACTGTGTTAATGATCACTGTGTTATTGATCACTGTGTTAATGATCACTGTGTTAATGGTCACTGTGCTTTTGATCACTGTGTTATTGGTCACTGTGTTATTGGTCACTGTGTTATTGATCACTGTGTTAATGATCACTGTGTTATTGGTCACTGTGTTATTGATCACTGTGTTAATGATCACTGTGTTATTGGTCACTGTGTTATTGATCACTGTGTTAATGATCATTGTGTTATTGGTCACTGTGTTATTGATCACTGTGTTAATGATCACTGTGTTATTGATCACTGTGTTAATGATCACTGTGTTATTGATCACTGTGTTAATGATCATTGTGTTATTGATCACTGTGTTATTGGTCACTGTGTTAATGATCACTGTGTTATTGGTCACTGTGTTAATGATCACTGTGTTATCAGTCACTGTGTTATTGATCACTGTGTTATTGGTCACTGTGTTAATGATCACTGTGTTAATGATCACTGTGTTATTGGTCACTGTGTTAATGGTCACTGTGTTGTTGGTCACCGTGTGATTGGTCACTGCGTTATTGATCACTGTGTTATTGGTCAATGTGTTATTGGTCACTGTGTTATTGATCACTGTGTTAATGATCACTGTGTTATTGGTCAATGTGTTATTGGTCACTGTGTTATTGGTCAATGTGTTATTCGTCACTGTGTTATTGATCACTGTGTTAATGATCACTGTGTTATTGGTCAATGTGTTATTGGTCACTGTGTTATTGATCACTGTGTTAATGATCACTGTGTTATTGATCACTGTGTTAATGATCACAGTGTTATTGGTCACTGTGTTATTGATCACTGTGTTAATGATCACTGTGTTATTGGTCACTGTGTTATTGATCACTGTGTTATTGATCACAGTGTTAATGATCACTGTGTTATTGGTCACTGTGTTAATGATCACTGTGTTATTGGTCACTGTGTTATTGGTCACTGTGTTACTGATCACTGTGTTATTGGTCACAGTGTTAATGATCACTTTGTTATTGATCACTGTGTTATTGGTCACTGTGTTATTGGTCACTACGTTAATGATCACTGTGTTATTGGTCACTGTGTTAATGATCACTGTGTTATTGGTCACTGTGTTATTGGTCACTGTGTTAATGATCACTGTGTTAATGATCACTGTGTTATTGGTCACTACGTTAATGATCACTATGTTATTGGTCACTGTGTTAATGATCACTGTGTTATTGGTCACTGTGTTATTGGTCACTGTATTATTGGTCACTGTGTTAATGATCACTGTGTTATTGGTCACTACGTTAATGATCACTGTGTTAATGATCACTGTGTTAATGATCACTGTGTTATTGGTCACTGTTATATAGGTCACTGTGTTAATGATCACTGTGTTATTGGTCACTGTGTTAATGATCACTGTGTTATTGGTCACTGTGTTGATGATCACTGTGTTATTGATCACTGTGTTAATGATCACTGTGTTAATGATCACTGTGTTATTGGTCACTGTGTTAATGATCACTGTGTTATTGGTCACTGTGTTATTGGTCACTGTGTTAATGATCACTGTGTTATTGGTCACTGTGTTAATGATCACTGTGTTATTGGTCACTGTGTTGATGATCACTGTGTTAATGATCACTGTGTTAATGATCACTGTGTTATTGGTCACTGTGTTAATGATCACTGTGTTATTGGTCACTGTGTTAATGATCACTGTGTTATTGATCACTGTGTTAATGATCACTGTGTTAATTATCACTGTGTTATTGGTCACTGTGTTAATGATCACTGTGTTATTGGTCACTGTGTTATTGATCACTGTGTTAATGATCACTGTGTTATTGGTCACTGTGCTAATGATCACTGTGTTATTGGTCACTGTGTTAATGATCACTGTGTTAATGATCACAGTGTTAATGATCACTGTGTTATTGGTCACTGTGTTAATGATCACTGTGTTGTTGGTCACTGTGTTATTTGTCACTGTGTTAATGATCACTGTGTTATTGGTCACTGTGTTAATGATCACTGTGTTAATGGTCACTGTGTTAATGATCACTGTGTGATTGGTCACTGTGTTATTGGTCACTGTGTTAATGGTCACTGTGTTAATGGTCACTGTGTTATTGGTCACTGTGTTAATCATCACTGTGTTATTGGTCACTGTTTTAATGGTCACTGTGTTAATGGTCACTGTGTTAATGATCACTGTGTGATTGGTCACTGTGTTATTGGTCACTGTGTTATTGGTCACTGTGTTATTGGTCACTGTGTTAATCATCACTGTGTTATTGGTCACTGTTTTAATGTTCACTGTGTTAATGGTCACTGTGTGATTGGTCACTGTGTTAATGGTCACTGTGTGATTGGTCACTGTGTTATTGGTCTCTGTGTGATTGGTCACTGTGTTATTGGTCAATGTGTTAATGATCACTGTGTTGTTGGTCACTGTGTTATTGGTCACTGTGTTATTGGTCACTGTGTTAATCATCACTGTGTTATTGGTCACTGTGTTATTGATCACTGTGTTATTGTTCACTGTGTTAATGATCACTGTGTATTGGTCACTGTGTTGATAATCACTGTGTTATTGGTCACTGTGTTAATTATCACTGTGTTATTGGTCACTGTGTTAATGATCACTGTGTTAATGATCACTGTGTTATTGGTCACTGTGTATAATGATCACTGTGTTAATGGTCACTGTGTTAATGATCACTGTGTTAATGATCACTGTGTTATTGGTCACTGTGTTATTGATCACTGTGTTAATGATCACTGTGTTATTGGTCACTGTGTTATTGGTCACTGTGTTACTGATCACTGTGTTATTGGTCACTGTTTTATTGGTCACTGTTTTAATAATCACTGTGTTATTGATCACTGTGTTAATGATCACTGTGTTAATGATCACTGTGTTATTGGTCACTGTGTTAATGATCACTGCGTCATTGGTCGCTGCGTAATTGGTCACTGTGTTCATGATCACTGTGTTATTGGTCACTGTATTATTGCTCACTGTGTTATTGGTCACTGTATTAATGGTCACTGTGTGATTTGTCACTGTGATGATGATCACTGTGTTATTGATCACTGTGTTAATGATCACTGTGTTAATGATCACTGTGTTATTGATCACTGTGTTAATGATCACTGTGTTAATGATCACTGTGATGATGATCACTGTGTTATTGATCACTGTGTTATTGATCACTGTGATGATGATCACTGTGTTATTGATCACTGTGTTAATGATCACTGTGTCAATGATCACCGTGTTATTGGTTACTGTTTTAATTATCACTGTGTTATTGGTAACTGTGTTATTGATCACTGTCTAATTGATCACTGTGTTATTGGTCACTGTGTTAATGATCACTGTGTTGTTGATCACTGTGTTAATGATCACTGTGTTATTGATCACTGTGTTAATGATCACTGTGATGATGATCACTGTGTTATTGATCACTGTGTTAATGATCACTCTGTCAATGATCACTGTTGTAAACAATTTTACAACACCAAGTTATAGTCCAGCAATTTTATTTTAAATTCACAAGCTTTCGGAGGCTTCCCCCTTCGTCAGGTGAACGATGTGAAATGAAATCCTCGAAATGAAATCGCATTTATAATTCACAGAACAATGCTTGGTGAGTACAGACAGTTTTTTCAACTGCCCGTTGCCAAGGCAATCAGTGTGCAGACAGACAGGTGTTACCTGCCAGGTCTCACAGAATATACAAATCACCAAAAAAAACAACAAACAAAAAAAACAGAGATAGAGAGGTAGAAACATAGAAAAGACAGCAACTGACCCGTTATATTAAAAACAGATAACATTTGTTCACTGGTGGGGTAACGTGTAGCGTGACATGAACCCAAGATCCCGGTTGAGGCCGTCCTCATGGGTGCGGAACTTGGCAATCAATTTCTGCTCGACGATTTTGCGTTGTCGTGTCTCTCGAAGGCCGCCTTGGAGTACGCTTACCCGAAGGTCGGTGGCTGAATGTCCTTGACTGCTGAAGTGTTCCCCGACTGGGAGGGAACCCTCCTGTTTGGCGATTGTTGCGCGGTGTCCGTTCATCCGTTGTCGCAGTGTCTGCATGGTCTCGCCAATGTACCATGCTCTGGGGCATCCTTTCCTGCAACGTATGAGGTAGACAACGTTGGCCGAGTCACAGGAGTATGAACCATGCACATGGTGGGTGGTGTCCTCTCGTGTGATGGTGGTATCTGTGTCGATGATCTGGCAAGTCTTGCAGAGGTTACCGCGGCAGGGTTGTGTGGTGTCGTGGACGCTGTTCTCTTGAAAGCTGGGTAATTTGCTGCGAACGATGGTCTGTTTGAGGTTGGGTGGCTGTTTAAAGGCGAGTAGTGGAGGTGTGGGGATGGCCATAGCGAGGTGTTTGTCCTCATTGATGACATGTTGAAGGCTGCGGAGAACATGGTGTAGTTTCTCCGCTCCGGGGAAGTACTGGACGACAAAGGGTACTCTGTTGGTTGCGTCCCGTGTTAGTCTCCTGAGGAGGTCTATGCGATTTTTTGCTGTGGCCCGTCGGAACTGTCGATCGATGAGTCGAGCGTCATATCCCGTTCTTACTAGGGCGTCTTTCAGCGTCTGTAGGTGTCCATCGCGTTCCTCCTCGTCTGAGCAGACCCTGTGTATTCGCAGGGCCTGTCCATAGGGGATGGCCTCTTTGACGTGGTTGGGGTGGAAGCTGGAAAAGTGGAGCATCGTGAGGTTGTCCGTGGGCTTGCGGTAGAGTGAGGTGCTGAGGTGCCCGTCTTTGATGGAGATTCGTGTGTCCAAGAAAGAAACTGATTCTGAGGAGTAGTCCATGGTGAGCTTGATGGTGGGATGGAACTTGTTGATGTTATCGTGTAGTCTCTTCAGTGATTCTTCGCCGTGGGTCCATAGAAAGAAAATGTCGTCGATGTATCTGGTGTATAGTGTTGGTTGGAGGTCTTGTGCAGTGAAGAAGTCCTGCTCGAACTTGTGCATGAAAATGTTGGCGTATTGCGGTGCGAATTTGGTCCCCATGGCTGTTCCGTGTGTTTGGGTAAAGAACTGGTTATTGAAGGTGAAGACATTGTTATTGGTCACTGTGTCAATGATCACTGTGTTATTGGTCACTGTGTTAATGGTCACTGAGGTATTGTTCACTGTGTTATTGATCATTGTGTTATTGGTCACTGTGTTTTTGGTCACTGAGATATTGCTCACTGTGTTATTGATCACTGTGTTATTGGTCACTGTGTTAATGGTCACTGTGCTTTTGATCACTGTGTTATTGATCACTGTGTTATTGGTCACTGTGTTAATGGTCACTGAGATATTGCTCACTGTGTTATTGATCACTGTGTTATTGGTCACTGTGTTAATGGTCACTGTGCTTTTGATCAATGTGTTATTGATCACTGTGTTAATGATCACTGTGTTAATGATCACTGTGTTATTGGTCAATGTGTTAATGATCACTGTGTTGTTGGTCACTGTGTTATTGATCACTGTGTTATTGGTCACTGTGTTAATGATCACTGTGTTGTTGGTCACTGTGTTATTGATCACTGTGTTATTGGTCACTGTGTTATTGATCACTGTGTTATTGGTCACTGTGTTAATGATCACTGTGTTAATGATCACTGTGTTATTGGTCACTGTGTTATTGGTCAATGTGTTATTGGTCACTGTGTTATTGATCACTTTGTTAATGATCACTGTGTTATTGGTCACTGTGTTATTGATCACTGTGTTAATGATCACTGTGTTATTGGTCACTGTGTTAATGATCACTGTGTTATTGGTCACTGTGTTATTGATCACTGTGTTATTGGTCACTTTTTTATTGATCACTGTGTTATTGGTCACTGTGTTAATGATCACTGTGTTATTGATCACTGTGTTATTGGTCACTGTGTTAATGATCACTGTGTTATTGGTCACTGTGTTCATGATCACTGTGTTATCGGTCACTGTGTTATTGATCACTGTGTTAATGATCACTGTGTTAATGATCACTGTGTTCATGGTCACTGTGTTAATGATAACTGTGTTATTTTCACTGTGTTATTGATCAGTGTGTTATTGTTCACTGTGATATTGATCACTGTGTTAATGATCACTGTGTTAATGGTCACTGTGCTTTTGATCACTGTGTTATTGGTCACTGTGTTATTGATCACTGTGTTAATGATCACTGTGTTATTGGTCAATGTGTTATTGGTCATTGTGTTGTTGGTCACCTTGTGATTGGTCACTGCGTTATTGATCACTGTGTTATTGGTCACTGTGTTATTGGTCACTGTGTTAATGATCACTGTGTTATTGGTCACTGTGTTATTGGTCCATGTGTTATTGGTCACTGTGTTATTGATCACTGTGTTAATGATCACTGTGTTAATGGTCACGGTGTTATTGATCACTGTGTTAATGATCACTGTGTTAATGATCACTGTGTTAATGGTCACTGTGTTATTGATCACTGTGTTAATGATCACTGTGTTATTGGTCACTGTGTTAATGATCACAGTGTTATTGGTCACTGTTTTGTTGGTCACCAAGTGATTGGTCACTGTGTTATTGGTCACTGTGTTAATGATCACTGTGTTATTGATCATTGTGTTAATGGTCACTGTGTGATTGGTCACTGTGTTATTGGTCACTGTGTTAATGGTCACTGTGTGATTGGTCACTGTGTTATTGGTCACTGTGTGATTGGTCACTGTGTTATTGGGCACTGTCTTATTGGTCACTGTGTTATTGATCACTGTGTTATTGGTCACTTTGTTATTGATCACTGTGTTATTGGTCACTGTGTTATTGATCACTGTGTTTTTGGTCACTTTATTATTGATCACTGTGTTATTGGTCACTGTGTTAATGATCACTGTGTGATTGGTCACTGTGTTATTGATCACTGTGTTATTGGTCACTGTGTTAATGATCACTGTGTGAATGATCACTGTGTTAATGATCACTGTGTTAATGATCACTGTGTTATTGATCACTGTGTTAATGATCACTGTGTTAATGGTCACTGTGCTTTTGATCACTGTGTTATTGGTCACTGTGTTATTGGTCACTGTGTTAATGATCACTGTGTTATTGGTCACTGTGTTGTTGGGCACCGTGTGATTGGTCACTGCGTTATTGATCACTGTGTTATTGGTCACTGTGTTATTGGTCAATGTGTTATTGGTCACTGTGTTTTTGATCACTGTTTTAATAATCACTGTGTTATTGATCACTGTGTTATTGGTCACTGTGTTATTGGTCAATGTGTGATTGGTCACTGTGTTAATGATCACTGTTTTAATAATCACTGTGTTATTGATCACTGTGTTATTGGTCACTGTTTTATTGGTCAATGTGTGATTGGTCACTGTGTTAATGATCACTGTGTTAATGATCACTGTGTTATTTTTTCACTGTGTTAATGATCACTGTGTTATTGGTCACTGTTTTATTGGTCAATGTGTGATTGGTCACTGTGTTAATGATCACTGTGTTAATTATCACTGTGTTAATGGTCACTGAGTTAATGATCACTGTGTTATTGGTCACTGTGTTAATGATCACTGTGTTATTGGTCACTGTGTTATTGGTCACTGTGTGAATGGTCACTGTGTGATTGGTCACTGTGTTAATTGTCACTGTGTGATTGGTCACTGTGTTATTGGTCACTGTGTGATTGGTCACTGTGTTAATGGTCACTGTGTGATTGGTCACTGTGTTATTGATCACTGTGTGAATGGTCACTGTGTGATTGGTCACTGTGTTAATGGTCACTGTGTGATCGGTCACTGTGTTATTGATCACTGTGTGAATGGTCACTGTGTGATTGGTCACTGTGTTATTGGTCACTGTGTGAATGGTCACTGTGTGATTGGTCACTGTGTTAATTGTCACTGTGTGATTGGTCACTGTGTTATTGGTCACTGTGTGATTGGTCACTGTGTTAATGGTCACTGTGTGATTGGTCACTGTGTGATTGGTCACTGTATTAATGGTCACTGTGTGATTGGTCACTGTGTTCATGGTCACTGTGTGATTGGTCACTGTGTTATTGGTCACTGTGTGATTGGTCACTGTGTGATTGGTCACTGTGTTATTGATCACTGTGTTAATGATCACTGTGTTAATGATCACTGTGTTATTGGTCACTGTGATGATGATCACTGTGTTAATGATCACTGTGTTATTGGTCACTGTGATGATGATCACTGTGTTAATGATCACTGTGTTATTGGTCACTGTGTTATTGGTCACTGTGTTAATGATCACTGTGTTATTGGTCACTGTGATGATGATCACTGTGTTAATGATCACTGTGTTAATGATCACTGTGTTATTGGTCACTTTGTTATTGATCACTGTGTTAATGATCACTGTGTTATTGGTCACTGTGTTAATGATCACTGTGTTATTGGTCACTTTGTTATTGATCACTGTGTTATTGGTCACTGTGTTAATGATCACTGTGTTATTGGTCACTGTGTTATTGATCACTGTGTTAATCATCACTGTGTTATTGGTCACTGCGTAATTGGTCACTGTGTTAATGATCACTGTGTTATTGGTCACTGTATTATTGGTCACTGTATTATTGGTCACTGTGTTATTGGTCACTTTGTTATTGATCACTGTGTTATTGGTCACTGTGTTATTGATCACTGTGTTATTGGTCACTGTGTTAATGATCACTGTGTTATTGGTCACTGTGTTAATGATCACTGTTTTAATAATCACTGTTTTATTGATCACTGTGTTAATGATCACTGTGTTAATGATCACTGTGTTATTGGTCACTGTGTTAATGATCACTGTGTTATTGGTCACTGTGTTAATGATCACTGTGTGATCGGTCACTGTGTTATTGATCACTGTGTGAATGGTCACTGTGTGATTGGTCACTGTGTTATTGGTCACTGTGTGAATGGTCACTGTGTGATTGGTCACTGTGTGAATGGTCACTGTATAAATGGTCACTGTGTGATTGGTCACTGTGTTAATGGTCACTGTGTGATTGGTCACTGTGTTCATGGTCACTGTGTGATTGTTCACTGTGTGATTGGACACTGTGTTCATGGTCACTGTGTGATTGGTCACTGTGTGAATGGTCACTGTGTTAATGATCACTGTGTTATTGGTCACTGTGTTATTGATCACTGTGTTAATGATCGCTGTGTTATTGGTCACTGTGTTATTGGTCACTGTGTGAATGGTCACTGTATTAATGGTCACTGTGTTATTGGTCACTGTGTTATTGGTCACTGTGTGAATGGTCACTGTATTAATGGTCACTGTGTTATTGGTCACTGTGTGATTGGTCACTGTGTTATTGATCACTGTGTTAATGATCACTGTGTTATTGGTCACTGTGTTATTGGTCACTGTGTTAATGGTCACTGTGTTATTGGTCACTGTGTTATTAGTCACTGTGTTAATGATCACTGTGTTAATGATCACTGTGTTATTGGTCACTGTGTTAATGGTCACTGTGTTATTGGTCACGGTGTTAATGATCACTGTGTTATTGGTCACTGTGTTAATGATCACTGTGTTATTGGTCACTTTGTTATTGATCACTGTGTTAATGATCACTGTGTTAATGATCACTGTGTTATTGGTCACTGTGTTAATGATCACTGTGTTATTTGTCACTTTGTTATTGATCACTGTGTTAATGATCACTGTGTTAATGATCACTGTGTTATTGGTCACTGTGTTATTGATCACTGTGTTAATGATCACTGTGTTATTGGTCACTGCGTAATTGGTAAATGTGTTAATGATCACTGAGTTATTGGTCACTGTGTTAATGATCACTGTGTTATTGGTCACTGTGTTATTGATCACTGTGTTATTGGTCACTGTGTTAATGATCACTGTGTTATTGGTCACTGTGTTAATGATCACTGTTTTATTGTTCACTGTGTTATTGATCACTGTGTTAATGATCACTGTGTTATTGGTCACTGTGTTAATGATCACTGTGTTATTGGTCACTGTGTTATTGATCACTGTGTTATTGGTCACTTTGTTATTGATCACTGTGTTATTGATCACTGTGTTATTGATCACTGTGTTAATTATCACTGTGTTATTGATCACTGTGTTAATGATCACTGTGTTATCGGTCACTGTGTTATTGATCACTGTGTTAATGATCACTGTGTTAATGATCACTGTGTTATTGATCACTGTGTTAATGATCACTGTGTTATTGATCACTGTGTTAATGATCACTGTGTTAATTATCACTGTGTTAATGATCACTGTGTTATTGATCACTGTGTTAATGATCACTGTGTTAATGATCACTGTGTTATTGGTCAATGTGTTAATGAACACTGTGTTCATGATCACTGTGTTAATTATCACTGTGTTATTGATCACTGTGTTAATGATCACTGTGTTATCGGTCACTGTGTTATTGATCACTGTGTTATTGATCACTGTGTTAATGATCACTGTGTTAATGATCACTGTGTTATTGGTCACTGTGTTAATGATCAATGTGTTAATGATCACTGTGTTGTTGGTCACTGTGTTATTGATCACTGTGTTATTGGTCACTGTGTTAATCATCACTGTGTTATTGGTCACTGCGTAATTGGTCACTGTGTTAATGATCACTGTGTTATTGGTCACTGTATTATTGGTCACTGTATTATTGGTCACTGTGTTATTGGTCACTTTGTTATTGATCACTGTGTTATTGGTCACTGTGTTATTGATCACTGTGTTATTGGTCACTGTGTTAATGATCACTGTGTTATTGGTCACTGTGTTAATGATCACTGTTTTAATAATCACTGTTTTATTGATCACTGTGTTAATGATCACTGTGTTAATGATCACTGTGTTATTGGTCACTGTGTTAATGATCACTGTGTTATTGGTCACTGTGTTAATGATCACTGTGTGATCGGTCACTGTGTTATTGATCACTGTGTGAATGGTCACTGTGTGATTGGTCACTGTGTTATTGGTCACTGTGTGAATGGTCACTGTGTGATTGGTCACTGTGTGAATGGTCACTGTATAAATGGTCACTGTGTGATTGGTCACTGTGTTAATGGTCACTGTGTGATTGGTCACTGTGTTCATGGTCACTGTGTGATTGTTCACTGTGTGATTGGACACTGTGTTCATGGTCACTGTGTGATTGGTCACTGTGTGAATGGTCACTGTGTTAATGATCACTGTGTTATTGGTCACTGTGTTATTGATCACTGTGTTAATGATCGCTGTGTTATTGGTCACTGTGTTATTGGTCACTGTGTGAATGGTCACTGTATTAATGGTCACTGTGTTATTGGTCACTGTGTTATTGGTCACTGTGTGAATGGTCACTGTATTAATGGTCACTGTGTTATTGGTCACTGTGTGATTGGTCACTGTGTTATTGATCACTGTGTTAATGATCACTGTGTTATTGGTCACTGTGTTATTGGTCACTGTGTTAATGGTCACTGTGTTATTGGTCACTGTGTTATTAGTCACTGTGTTAATGATCACTGTGTTAATGATCACTGTGTTATTGGTCACTGTGTTAATGGTCACTGTGTTATTGGTCACGGTGTTAATGATCACTGTGTTATTGGTCACTGTGTTAATGATCACTGTGTTATTGGTCACTTTGTTATTGATCACTGTGTTAATGATCACTGTGTTAATGATCACTGTGTTATTGGTCACTGTGTTAATGATCACTGTGTTATTTGTCACTTTGTTATTGATCACTGTGTTAATGATCACTGTGTTAATGATCACTGTGTTATTGGTCACTGTGTTATTGATCACTGTGTTAATGATCACTGTGTTATTGGTCACTGCGTAATTGGTAAATGTGTTAATGATCACTGAGTTATTGGTCACTGTGTTAATGATCACTGTGTTATTGGTCACTGTGTTATTGATCACTGTGTTATTGGTCACTGTGTTAATGATCACTGTGTTATTGGTCACTGTGTTAATGATCACTGTTTTATTGTTCACTGTGTTATTGATCACTGTGTTAATGATCACTGTGTTATTGGTCACTGTGTTAATGATCACTGTGTTATTGGTCACTGTGTTATTGATCACTGTGTTATTGGTCACTTTGTTATTGATCACTGTGTTATTGATCACTGTGTTATTGATCACTGTGTTAATTATCACTGTGTTATTGATCACTGTGTTAATGATCACTGTGTTATCGGTCACTGTGTTATTGATCACTGTGTTAATGATCACTGTGTTAATGATCACTGTGTTAATGATCACTGTGTTATTGATCACTGTGTTAATGATCACTGTGTTAATTATCACTGTGTTAATGATCACTGTGTTATTGATCACTGTGTTAATGATCACTGTGTTAATGATCACTGTGTTATTGGTCAATGTGTTAATGAACACTGTGTTCATGATCACTGTGTTAATTATCACTGTGTTATTGATCACTGTGTTAATGATCACTGTGTTATCGGTCACTGTGTTATTGATCACTGTGTTATTGATCACTGTGTTAATGATCACTGTGTTAATGATCACTGTGTTATTGGTCACTGTGTTAATGATCAATGTGTTAATGATCACTGTGTTGTTGGTCACTGTGTTATTGATCACTGTGTTATTGGTCACTGTGTTAATGATCACTGTGTTATTTTCACTGTGTTATTGATCAGTGTGTTATTGGTCACTGTGTTATTGGTCCATGTGTTATTGGTCACTGTGTTATTGATCACTGTGTTAATGATCACTGTGTTAATTGTCACGGTGTTATTGATCACTGTGTTAATGATCACTGTGTTAATGATCACTGTGTTAATGGTCACTGTGTTATTGATCACTGTGTTAATGATCACTGTGTTATTGGTCACTGTGTTAATGATCACTGTGTTATTGGTCACTGTTTTGTTGGTCACCAAGTGATTGGTCACTGTGTTATTGGTCACTGTGTTAATGATCACTGTGTTATTGATCATTGTGTTAATGGTCACTGTGTGATTGGTCACTGTGTTATTGGTCACTGTGTTAATGGTCACTGTGTGATTGGTCACTGTGTTATTGGTCACTGTGTGATTGGTCACTGTGTTATTGGGCACTGTCTTATTGGTCACTGTGTTGTTGATCACTGTGTTATTGGTCACTTTGTTATTGATCACTGTGTTATTGGTCACTGTGTTATTGATCACTGTGTTATTGGTCACTGTGTTAATGATCACTGTGTGATTGGTCACTGTGTTATTGATCACTGTGTTATTGGTCACTGTGTTAATGATCACTGTGTGAATGGTCACTGTGTTAATGATCACTGTGTTAATGATCACTGTGTTAATGATCACTGTGCTATTGATCACTGTGTTAATGATCACTGTGTTAATGATCACTGTGTTAATGGTCACTGTGCTTTTGATCACTGTGTTATTGGTCACTGTGTTAATGGTCACTGTGTTATTGATCACTGTGTTAATGATCACTGTGTTATTGGTCACTGTGTTATTGATCACTGTGTTAATGATCACTGTGTTATTGGTCACTGTGTTATTGATCACTGTGTTAATGATCACTGTGTTATTGGTCACTGTTTTGTTGGCCACCGTGTGATTGGTCACTGCGTTATTGGTCACTGTGTTATTGATCACTGTGTTAATGAGCACTGTGTTATTGGTCACTGTGTTATTGGTCACTGTGTTATTGATCACTGTGTTAATGATCATTGTGTTATTGATCACTTTGTTATTGGTCACTGTGTTAATGATCACTGTGTTATTGATCACTGTGTTATTGATCACTGTGTTAATGATCATTGTGTTATTGATCACTTTGTTATTGGTCACTGTGTTAATGGTCACTGTGTTATTGATCACTGTGTTAATGATCACTGTGTTATTGATCACTGTGTTATTGATCACTGTGTTAATGATCATTGTGTTATTGATCACTTTGTTATTGGTCACTGTGTTAATGATCACTGTGTTATTGGTCACTGTGTTAATGATCACTGTGTTATCAGTCACTGTGTTATTGATCACTGTGTTATTGGTCACTGTGTTAATGATCACTGTGAAAATGATCACTGTGTTATTGGTCACTGTGTTAATGGTCACTGTGTTGTTGGTCACCGTGTGATTGGTCACTGCGTTATTGATCACTGTGTTATTGGTCACTGTGTTATTGGTCAATGTGTTATTGGTCACTGTGTTATTGATCACTGTGTTAATGATCACTGTGTTATTGATCACTGTGTTATTGGTCAATGTGTTATTGGTCACTGTGTTATTGGTCAATGTGTTATTGGTCACTGTGTTATTGATCACTGTGTTAATGATCACTGTGTTATTGGTCAATGTGTTATTGGTCACTGTGTTATTGATCACTGTGTTAATGATCACTGTGTTATTGATCACTGTGTTAATGATCACAGTGTTATTGGTCACTGTGTTATTGATCACTGTGTTAATGATCACTGTGTTATTGGTCACTGTGTTATTGATCACTGTGTTATTGGTCACTGTGTTATTGATCACAGTGTTAATGATCACTGTGTTATTGGTCACTGTGTTATTGATCACTGTGTTAATGATCACTGTGTTATTGGTCACTGTTTTGTTGGCCACCGTGTGATTGGTCACTGCGTTATTGGTCACTGTGTTATTGATCACTGTGTTAATGATCACTGTGTTATTTGTCACTGTGTGATTGGTCACTGTGTTAATGATCACTGTGTTATTGGTCAATGTGTTATTGGTCACTGTGTTATTGATCACTGTTTTAATAATCACTGTGTTATTGGTCAATGTGTTATTGGTCACTGTGTTGTTGGTCACCGTGTGATTGGTCACTGCGTTATTGATCACTGTGTTATTGGTCACTGTGTTATTGGTCAGTGTGTTAATGATCACTGTGTTCTTGGTCAGTGTGTTATTGGTCCATGTGTTATAGGTCACTGTGTTAATGATCACTGTGTTATTGGTCACTGTGTTATTGATCACTGTGTTATTGTTCACTGTGTTATTGGTCACTGTGTTAATGGTCACTGTGTTAATCATCACTGTGTTATTGGTCACTGTGTGAATGGTCACTGTGTTATTGATCACTGTGTTAATGATCACTGTGTTATTGATCACTGTGTTCATGATCACTGTGTTATTGGTCACTGTGTTAATGGTCACTGTGCTTTTGATCACTGTGTTATTGGTCACTTTGTTATTAATCACTGTGTTAATGGTCACTTTGTTATTGATCACTGTGTTAATGTTCAATGTGTTAATGATCACTGTGTTATTGGTCACTGTGTTATTGGTCAATGTGTTAATGATCACTGTGTTGTTGGTCACTGTGTTATTGATCACTGTGTTATTGGTCACTGTGTTAATGATCACTGTGTTATTGGTCACTGTGTTGTTGGTCACCGTGTGATTGGTCACTGCGTTATTGATCACTGTGTTATTGGTCACTGTGTTATTGGTCAATGTGTTATTGGTCACTGTGTGAATGGTCACTGGGTGATCGGTCACTGTGTTAATGGTCACTGTGTGATTGGTCACTGTGTTATTGGTCACTGTGTTATTGGTCACTGTGTGATTGGTCACTGTGTTATTGGTCACTGTGTGAATGGTCACTGTGTGATTGGTCACTGTGTTATTGGTCACTGTGTGAATGGTCACTATGTGATTGGTCACTGTGTTATTGGTCACTGTGTGATTGGTCACTTTGTTATTGGTCACTGTGTGAATGGTCACTGTGTTAATGGTCTCTGTGTGATTGGTCACTGCGTTATTGATCACTGTGTTATTGGTCACTGTGTTATTGATCACTGTGTTAATGATCACTGTGTTATTGGTCACTGTGTTCATGATCACTGTGTTATTGGTCACTGTGTTATTGATCACTGTGTTATTGGTCACTTTGTTATTGATCACTGTGTTATTGGTCACTGTGTTCATGATCACTGTGTTAATTATCACTGTGTTATTGATCACTGTGTTAATGAACACTGTGTTATTGATCACTGTGTTATTGGTCACTGTGTTAATGATCACTGTGTTATCGGTCACTTTGTTAATGATCACTGTGTTATTGGTCACTGTGTTAATGGTCACTGTTTTAATGATCACTGTGTTATCGGTCACTGTGTTATTGATCACTGTGTTAATGATCACTGTGTTCATGTTCACTGTGTTATTGGTCACAGTGTTATTGGTCACTGTGTTCATGATCATTGTGTTCATGATCACTGTGTTAATTATCACTGTGTTGTTGATCACTGTGTTAATTATCACTGTGTTATTGATCACTGTGTTATTGGTCACTGTGTTAATGATCACTGTGTTATTGGTCACTGTGTTAATGATCACTGTGTTATCGGTCACTGTGTTATTGATCACTGTGTTAATGATCACTGTGTTAATGATCACTGTGTTATCGGTCACTGTGTTATTGATCACTGTGTTAATGATCACTGTGTAAATGATCACTGTGTTATTGTTCATTTTGATATTGATGACTGTATTAATGATCACTGTGCTATTGGTCATTGTGTTATTGGTCACTGTGTTGTTGGTCACCGTGTGATTGGTCACTGCGTTATTGATCACTGTGTTATTGGTCACTGTGTTAATGATCACTGTGTTATTGGTCACGGTGTTATTGGTCCATGTGTTATTGGTCACTGTGTTATTGATCACTGTGTTAATTATCACTGTGTTATTGTTCACTGTGTTATTGATCACTGTGTTAATGATCACACAGTTATTGGTCACTGTGTTAATGATCACTGTGTTATTGGTCACTGTGTTATTGATCACTGTGTTATTGTTCACTGTGTTATTGGTCACTGTGTTAATGGTCACTGTGTTATTGGTCACTGTGTTAATGGTCACTGTGTGATTGGTCACTGTGTTATTGGTCACTGTGTGAATGGTCACTGTGTGATTGGTCACTGTGTTAATGGTCACTGTGTGATTGGTCACTGTGTTATTGGCCACTGTGTTAATGGTCACTGTGTTAATGATAACTGTGTTATTGGTCACTGTGTTATTGATCACTGTGTTATTGTTCACTGTGTTATTGATCACTGTGTTATTGGTCACTGTGTTATTGGTCACTGTGTTGTTGGTCACCGTGTGATTGGTCACTGTGTTATTGGTCACTGTGTTATTGGTCACTGTGTTAATGATCACTGTGTTATTGGTCAATGTGTTAATGATCACTGTGTTATTGGTCACTGTGTTTTTGATCACTGTGTTAATGATCACAGTGTTATTGGTCACTGTGTTATTGATCACTGTGTTAATGATCACTGTGTTATTGGTCACTGTTTTGTTTGTCACTGTGTTAATGATCACTGTGTTATTGGTCACTGTGTTATTGGTCACTGTGTTATTGGTCACTGTGTTGTTGGTCACCGTGTGATTGGTCACTGTGTTAATGATCACTGTCTTATTGGTCACTGTTTTATTGGTCACTGTGTTATTGGTCACTGTCTTAATGATCATTGTGTTATTCATCACTGTGTTATTGATCACTGTGTTATTGATCACTGTGTTATTGGTCACTGTGTTAATGATCACTGTGTTATTGGTCACTGTGTTATTGGTCACTGTGTTGTTGGTCACCGTGTGATTGGTCACTGTGTTAATGATCACTGTGTTATTGGTCACTGTTTTATTGGTCACTGTGTTATTGGTCACTGTCTTAATGATCATTGTGTTATTGGTCACTGTGTTATTGGTCACTGTGATATTGATCACTGTGTTAATGATCACTGTGTTATTGGTCAATGTGTTATTGGTCACTGTGTTGTTGGTCACCGTGTGATTGGTCACTGCGTTATTGGTCACTGTGTTATTGATCACTGTGTTATTGATCACTGTGTTAATGATCACTGTGTTATTGGTCACTGTGTTAATGATCACTGTGTTATTGGTCACTGTGTTATTGATCACTGTGTTATTGGTCACTTTGTTATTGATCACTGTGTTATTGGTCACTGTGTTAATGATCACTGTTTTATTGGTCACTGTGTTATTGGTCACTGTGTTATTGGTCACTGTGTTATTGGTCACTGTGATATTGATCACTGTGTTATTGGTCACTGTGTTAATGATCACTGTTTTATTGGTCACTGTGTTATTGGTCACTGTGTTATTGATCACTGTGTTATTGGTCACTTTGTTCATGATCACTGTGTTAATCATCACTGTGTTATTGATCACTGTGTTATTGATCAATGTGTTATTGGTCACTGTGTTGTTGGTCACCGTGTGATTGGTCACTGCGTTATTAATCACTGTGTTATTGGTCACTGTGTTATTGGTCAATGTGTTATTGGTCACTGTGTGAATGGTCACTGTGTGATTGGTCACTGTGTTAATGGTCACTGTGTGATTGGTCACTGTGTTATTGGTCACTGTGTGAATGGTCACTGTGTGATTGGTCACTGTGTTATTGGTCACTGTGTGAATGGTCACTATGTGATTGGTCACTGTGTTATTGGTCACTGTGTGATTGGTCACTGTGTGAATGGTCTCTGTGTGATTGGTCACTGTGTTATTGGTCACTGTGTGAATGGTCACTGTGTTATTGGTCACTGTGTTAATGGTCTCTGTGTGATTGGTCACTGTGTTATTGGTCACTGTGTGAATGGTCACTGTGTTAATGGTCTCTGTGTGATTGGTCACTGTGTTATTGGTCACTGTGTGAATGGTCACTGTGTTTTTGGTCACTGTGTTATTGGTCACTGTGTTGTTGGTCACCGTCTGATTGGTCACTGTGTTATTGATCACTGTGTTAATGATCACTGTGTTATTGATCACTGTGTTATTGGTCACTGTGTTAATGATCACTGTGTTATTGATCACTGTGTTAATGATCACTGTGTTATCGGTCACTGTGTTATTGATCACTGTGTTAATGATCACTGTGTTAATGATCACTGTGTTATTGGTCACTGTGTTAATGATCACTGTGTTATCGGTCACTGTGTTATTGATCACTGTGTTAATGATCACTGTGTTAATGATCACTGTGTTATTGGTCACTGTGTTATTGATCACTGTGTTATTGTTCACTGTGATATTGATGACTCTATTAATGATCACTGTGCTATTGGTCAATGTGTTATTGGTCACTGTGTTGTTGGTCACCGTGTGATTGGTCACTGCGTTATTGATCACTGTGTTATTGGTCACTGTGTTATTGGTCACTGTTTTAATGATCACTGTGTTATTGGTCACTGTGTTATTGGTCCATGTGTCATTGGTCACTGTGTTATTGATCACTGTGTTAATTATCACTGTGTTATTGGTCACTGTGTTATTGATCACTGTGTTAATGATCACACAGTTATTGGTCACTGTGTTATTGATCACTGTGTTAATGATCACTGTGTTATTGGTCACTGTGTTATTGATCACTGTGTTATTGTTCACTGTGTTATTGGTCACTGTGTGAATGGTCACTGTGTGATTGGTCACTGTGTTAATGGTCACTGTGTGATTGGTCACTGTGTTATTGGCCACTGTGTGAATGGTCACTGTATTAATGGTCACTGTGTGATTGGTCACTGTGTTAATGGTGACTGTGTGATTGGTCACTGTGTTAATGGTCACTGTGTGATTGGTCACTGTGTTATTGGTCACTGTGTGAATGGTCACTGTGTTAATGGTCTCTGTGTGATTGGTCACTGTATTAATGGTCACTGTGTTATTGGTCACTGTGTTAATGGTCACTGTGTTAATGATCACTGTGTTATTGGTCACTGTGTTAATGATCACTGTGTTATTGATCACTGTGTTAATGATCACTGTGTTTATGATCACTGTGTTATTGGTCACTGTGTTGTTGGTCACTGTGTTATTGATCACTGTGTTAATGATCATTGTGTTATTGGTCACTGTGTTATTGGTCACTGTGTTATTGGTCACTGTGTTAATGATCACTGAGTTATTGGTCACTGTGTTAATGATCACTGTGTTATTGGTCACTTTGTTATTGATCACTGTGTTAATGATCACTGTGTTTTTGATCACTGTGTTATTGGTCACTATGTTAATGATCACAGTGTTATTGGTCACTGTGTTAATGATCACTGTGTTATCGGTCACTGTGTTATTGATCACTGTGTTATTGGTCACTGTGTTAATGATCACTGTGTTAATGATAACTGTGTTATTGGTCACGGTGTTATTGATCACTGTGTTATTGTTCACTGTGTTATTGATCACTGTGTTAATGATCACTGTGTTATTGGTCACTGTGTTATTGATCACTGTGTTAATGATCACTGTGTTATTGGTCACTGTTTTGTTGGCCACCGTGTGATTGGTCACTGCGTTATTGGTCACTGTGTTATTGATCACTGTGTTATTGGTCACTGTGTTATTGGTCACTGTGTTATTGGTCACTGTGTTAATGATCACTGTGTTATTGGTCAATGTGTTATTGGTCACTGTGTTATTGGTCACTTTGTTAATGATCACTGTTTTATTGGTCACTGTGTTATTGATCACTGTGTTAATGATCACTGTGTTATTGGTCACTGTGTTAATGATCACTGTGTTATTGGTCACTGTGTTATTGATCACTGTGTTATTGGTCACTGTGTTATTGGTCACTGTGTTAATGATCACTGTGTTATTGGTCACTGTGTTATTGATCACTGTGTTATTGGTCACTGTTTTAATGATCACTGTGTTCATGATCACTGTGTTATTGGTCACTGTGTTAATGATCACTGTGTTATCGGTCACTGTGTTGTTGATCACTGTGTTAATGATCACTGTGTTAATGATCACTGTGTTCATGATCACTGTGTTATTGGTCACTGTGTTAATGGTCACTGTGTTAATGATCACTGTGTTATTGGTCACTGTGTTATTGATCGCTGTGTTATTGGTCACTGTGTTAATGATCACTGTGTTCATGATCACTGTGTTAATTATCACTTTGTTATTGATCACTGTGTTATTGGTCACTGTGTGATTGGTCACTGTGTTATTGATCACTGTGTTATTGGTCACTGTGTTAATGATCACTGTGTTATTGGTCACTGTGTTAATGGTCACTGTGCTTTTGATCACTGTGTTATTGGTCACTGTGTTATTGGTCACTGTGTTAATGGTCACTGTGCTTTTGATCACTGTGTTATTGGTCACTTTGTTATTGATCACTGTGTTAATGATCACTGTGTTAATGGTCAATGTGTTAATGATCACTGTGTTATTGGTCACTGTGTTATTGGTCGATGTGTTAATGATCACTGTGTTGTTGGTCACTGTGTTAATGATCACT
This sequence comes from Heptranchias perlo, assembly GCF_035084215.1. NCBI lineage: Eukaryota > Metazoa > Chordata > Chondrichthyes > Hexanchiformes > Hexanchidae > Heptranchias > Heptranchias perlo. The sequence goes on from NW_027139273.1 coordinate 318,569, forward strand.
GTGTTATTGGTCACTGTGTTAATGATCACTGTGTTATCGGTCACTGTGTTATTGATCACTGTGTTAATGATCACTGTGTTAATGATCACTGTGTTAATGGTCACTGTGTTAATGATAACTGTGTTATTGGTCAATGTGTTATTGGTCACTGTGTTGTTGGTCACCATGTGATTGGTCACTGCGTTATTGATCACTGTGTTATTGGTCACTGTGTTATTGGTCAATGTGTTATTGGTCACTGTGTTATTGATCACTGTGTTAATGATCACTGTGTTATTGATCACTGTGTTATAGGTCACTGTGTTCGTGATCACTGTGTTATTGGTCACTGTGTTATTGATCACTGTGTTATTGGTCACTTTGTTATTGATCACTGTGTTATTGGTCACTGTGTTCATGATCACTGTGTTCATGATCACTGTGTTAATTATCACTGTGTTATTGATCACTGTGTTAATGATCACTGTGTTATTGATCACTGTGTTATTGGTCACTGTGTTAATGATCACTGTGTTATTGATCACTGTGTTAATGATCACTGTGTTATCGGTCACTGTGTTATTGATCACTGTGTTAATGATCACTGTGTTAATGATCACTGTGTTATTGGTCACTGTGTTAATGATCACTGTGTTATCGGTCACTGTGTTATTGATCACTGTGTTAATGATCACTGTGTTAATGATCACTGTGTTATTGGTCACTGTGTTATTGATCACTGTGTTATTGTTCACTGTGATATTGATGACTCTATTAATGATCACTGTGCTATTGGTCAATGTGTTATTGGTCACTGTGTTGTTGGTCACCGTGTGATTGGTCACTGCGTTATTGATCACTGTGTTATTGGTCACTGTGTTATTGGTCACTGTTTTAATGATCACTGTGTTATTGGTCACTGTGTTATTGGTCCATGTGTCATTGGTCACTGTGTTATTGATCACTGTGTTAATTATCACTGTGTTATTGGTCACTGTGTTATTGATCACTGTGTTAATGATCACACAGTTATTGGTCACTGTGTTATTGATCACTGTGTTAATGATCACTGTGTTATTGGTCACTGTGTTATTGATCACTGTGTTATTGTTCACTGTGTTATTGGTCACTGTGTGAATGGTCACTGTGTGATTGGTCACTGTGTTAATGGTCACTGTGTGATTGGTCACTGTGTTATTGGCCACTGTGTGAATGGTCACTGTATTAATGGTCACTGTGTGATTGGTCACTGTGTTAATGGTGACTGTGTGATTGGTCACTGTGTTAATGGTCACTGTGTGATTGGTCACTGTGTTATTGGTCACTGTGTGAATGGTCACTGTGTTAATGGTCTCTGTGTGATTGGTCACTGTATTAATGGTCACTGTGTTATTGGTCACTGTGTTAATGGTCACTGTGTTAATGATCACTGTGTTATTGGTCACTGTGTTAATGATCACTGTGTTATTGATCACTGTGTTAATGATCACTGTGTTTATGATCACTGTGTTATTGGTCACTGTGTTGTTGGTCACTGTGTTATTGATCACTGTGTTAATGATCATTGTGTTATTGGTCACTGTGTTATTGGTCACTGTGTTATTGGTCACTGTGTTAATGATCACTGAGTTATTGGTCACTGTGTTAATGATCACTGTGTTATTGGTCACTTTGTTATTGATCACTGTGTTAATGATCACTGTGTTTTTGATCACTGTGTTATTGGTCACTATGTTAATGATCACAGTGTTATTGGTCACTGTGTTAATGATCACTGTGTTATCGGTCACTGTGTTATTGATCACTGTGTTATTGGTCACTGTGTTAATGATCACTGTGTTAATGATAACTGTGTTATTGGTCACGGTGTTATTGATCACTGTGTTATTGTTCACTGTGTTATTGATCACTGTGTTAATGATCACTGTGTTATTGGTCACTGTGTTATTGATCACTGTGTTAATGATCACTGTGTTATTGGTCACTGTTTTGTTGGCCACCGTGTGATTGGTCACTGCGTTATTGGTCACTGTGTTATTGATCACTGTGTTATTGGTCACTGTGTTATTGGTCACTGTGTTATTGGTCACTGTGTTAATGATCACTGTGTTATTGGTCAATGTGTTATTGGTCACTGTGTTATTGGTCACTTTGTTAATGATCACTGTTTTATTGGTCACTGTGTTATTGATCACTGTGTTAATGATCACTGTGTTATTGGTCACTGTGTTAATGATCACTGTGTTATTGGTCACTGTGTTATTGATCACTGTGTTATTGGTCACTGTGTTATTGGTCACTGTGTTAATGATCACTGTGTTATTGGTCACTGTGTTATTGATCACTGTGTTATTGGTCACTGTTTTAATGATCACTGTGTTCATGATCACTGTGTTATTGGTCACTGTGTTAATGATCACTGTGTTATCGGTCACTGTGTTGTTGATCACTGTGTTAATGATCACTGTGTTAATGATCACTGTGTTCATGATCACTGTGTTATTGGTCACTGTGTTAATGGTCACTGTGTTAATGATCACTGTGTTATTGGTCACTGTGTTATTGATCGCTGTGTTATTGGTCACTGTGTTAATGATCACTGTGTTCATGATCACTGTGTTAATTATCACTTTGTTATTGATCACTGTGTTATTGGTCACTGTGTGATTGGTCACTGTGTTATTGATCACTGTGTTATTGGTCACTGTGTTAATGATCACTGTGTTATTGGTCACTGTGTTAATGGTCACTGTGCTTTTGATCACTGTGTTATTGGTCACTGTGTTATTGGTCACTGTGTTAATGGTCACTGTGCTTTTGATCACTGTGTTATTGGTCACTTTGTTATTGATCACTGTGTTAATGATCACTGTGTTAATGGTCAATGTGTTAATGATCACTGTGTTATTGGTCACTGTGTTATTGGTCGATGTGTTAATGATCACTGTGTTGTTGGTCACTGTGTTATTGATCACTGTGTTATTGGTCACTGTGTTAATGATCACTGTGTTATTGGTCACTGTGTTGTTGGTCACCGTGTGATTGGTCACTGCGTTATTGGTCACAGTGTTAATGATCACTTTGTTATTGGTCACTGTGTTATTGATCACTGTTTTATTGGTCACTGTGTTATTGATCACTGTTTTAATGATCACTGTGTTATTGGTCACTGAGTTGTTGGTCACCGTGTGATTGGTCACTGTGTTAATTGTCACTGAGTTAATGATCACTGTTTTAATGATCACTGTGTTATTGGTCACTGTGTTATTGGTCACTGTGTTAATGGTCACTGTGTTATTTGTCACTATGTGATTGGTCACTGTGTTAATGGTCACTGTGTTGTTGGTCACTGTGTTAATGATCACAGTGCTTTTGATCACTGTGTTATTGGTCACTGTTGTATTGATCACTGTGTTATTCGTCACTATGTTATTGGTCACTGTGTTAATGATCACAGTGCTTTTGATCACTGTGTTATTGGTCACTGTGTTATTGGTCACTGTGTGATTGGTCACTGTGTTAATGGTCTCTGTGTGATTGGTCACTGTATTAATGATCACTGTGTTATCGATCACTGTGTTAATGATCACTGTGTTATTGGTCACTGTGTTAATGATCACTGTGTTTTTGGTCACTGTTATTGATCACTGTGTTAATGATCACTGTGTTATTGGTCACTGTGTTAATGATCACTGTGTTTTTGGTCACTGTTATTGATCACTGTGTTAATGATCACTGTGTTATTGGTCACTGTGTTGTTGGTCACTGTGTTATTGATCACTGTGTTATTGATCACTGTGTTATTGGTCACTGTGTTATTGGTCACTGTGTTAATGATCACTGTGTTATTGGTCACTTTGTTAATGATCACTGTGTTATTGATCACTGTGTTGATGATCACTGTGTTCATGATCACTGTGTTATTGATCACTGTGTTATTGGTCACTGTGTTATTGGTCACTGTGTTATTGATCACTGTGTTATTGATCACTGTGTTGATGATCACTGTGTTCATGATCACTGTGTTAATGATCACTGTGTTATTGGTCACTGTGTTGTTGATCACTGTGTTGATGATCACTGTGTTCATGATCACTGTGTTAATGATCACTGTGTTATTGGTCACTGTGTTAATGATCACTGTGTTATTGATCACTGTGTTGATGATCACTGTGTTCATGATCACTGTGTTAATGATCACTGTGTTATTGGTCACTGTGTTGTTGATCACTGTGTTGATGATCACTGTGTTCATGATCACTGTGTTAATGATCACTGTGTTATTGATCACTGTGTTATTGGTCACTGTGTTAATGATCACTGTGTTATTGGTCACTGTGTTAATGATCACTGTGTTGTCGGTCACTGTGTTATTGATCACTGTGTTATTGATCACTGTGTTAATGGTCAATGTGTTAATGATCACTGTGTTATTGGTCACTGTTTTATTGGTCAATGTGTTAATGATCACTGTGTGGTTGGTCACTGTGTTATTGATCACTGTGTTATTGGTCACTGTGTTAATGATCACTGTGTTATTGGTCACTGTGTTGTTCGGTCACCGTGTGATTGGTCACTGCGTTATTGGTCACAGTGTTAATGATCACTTTGTTATTGGTCACTGTGTTATTGGTCACTGTGTTATTGATCACTGTTTTAATGATCACTGTGTTATTGGTCACTGTGTTGTTGGTCACCGTGTGATTGGTCACTGCGTTAATTGTCACTGTGTTATTTGTCACTATGTGATTGGTCACTGTGTTAATGATCACAGTGCTTTTGATCACTGTGTTATTGGTCACTGTGTTAATGGTCTCTGTGTGATTGGTCACTGTATTAATGATCACTATGTGATTGGTCACTGTATTAATGATCACTGTGTTATCGATCACTGTGTTATTCATCACTGTGTTATTGGTCACTGTGTTAATGATCACTGTGTTTTTGGTCACTGTTATTGATCACTGTGTTAATGATCACTGTGTTATTGGTCACTGTGTTGTTGGTCACTGTGTTATTGATCACTGTGTTATTGATCACTGTGTTATTGGTCACTTTGTTAATGATCACTGTGTTATTGATCACTGTGTTGATGATCACTGTGTTCATGATCACTGTGTTAATGATCACTGTGTTATTGATCACTGTGTTATTGGCCACTGTGTTAATGATCACTGTGTTATTGGTCACTGTGTTATTGATCACTGTGTTGATGATCACTGTGTTATTGGTCACTGTGTTATTGATCACTGTGTTGATGATCACTGTGTTCATGATCACTGTGTTAATGATCACTGTGTTATTGATCACTGTGTTATTGGTCACTGTGTTATTGGTCACTGTGTGATTGGTCACTGTGTTAATGGTCTCTGTGTGATTGGTCACTGTATTAATGATCACTGTGTGATTGGTCACTGTATTAATGATCACTGTGTTATCGATCACTGTGTTATTCATCACTGTGTTATTGGTCACTGTGTTAATGATCACTGTGTTATTGGTCACTGTGTTAATGATCACTGTGTTTTTGGTCACTGTTATTTATCACTGTGTTAATGATCACTGTGTTATTGGTCACTGTGTTGTTGGTCACTGTGTTATTGATCACTGTGTTATTGATCACTGTGTTATTGGTCACCGTGTTATTGGCCACTGTGTTAATGATCACTGTGTTATTGATCACTGTGTTGATGATCACTGTGTTCATGATCACTGTGTTAATGATCACTGTGTTATTGGTCACTGTGTTATTGATCACTGTGTTGATGATCACTGTGTTCATGATCACTGTGTTAATGATCACTGTGTTATTGGTCACTGTGTTATTGGTCACTGTGTTATTGATCACTGTGTTATTGGTCACTGTGTTAATGATCACTGTGTTATTGGTCACTGTGTTAATGGTCACTGTGCCTTTGATCACTGTGTTATTGGTCACTTTGTTATTGATCACTGTGTTAATGGTCACTTTGTTATTGATCACTGTGTTAATGGTCACTGTGTTATTGGTCAATGTGTTAATGATCACTGTGTTGTTGGTCACTGTGTTGTTGGTCACCGTGTGATTGGTCACTGCGTTATTGGTCACAGTGTTAATGATCACTTTGTTATTGGTCACTGTGTTATTGGTCACTGTGTTAATGGTCACTGTGTTGTTGGTCACTGTGTTAATGATCACAGTGCTTTTGATCACTGTGTTATTGGTCACTGTTGTATTGATCACTGTGTTATTGGTCACTATGTTATTGGTCACTGTGTTAATGATCACAGTGCTTTTGATCACTGTGTTATTGGTCACTGTGTTATTGGTCACTGTGTTCATGGTCTCTGTGTGATTGGTCACTGTATTAATGATCACTGTGTTATTGGTCACTGTGTTAATGATCACTGTGTTATTGGTCACTGTGTTAATGATCACTCTGTTTTTGGTCACTGTTATTGATCACTGTGTTAATGATCACTGTGTTATTGGTCACTGTGTTGTTGGTCACTGTGTTATTGATCACTGTGATCATGATCACTGTGTTAATGATCACTGTGTTATTGGTCACTGTGTTATTGATGACTGTGTTGATGATCACTGTGTTAATGATCACTGTGTTATTGATCACTGTGTTATTGGTCACTGTGTTAATGATCACTGTGTTATTGGTCACTGTGTTAATGATCACTGTGTTATCGGTCACTGTGTTATTGATCACTGTGTTATTGGTCACTGTGTTAATGATCACTGTGTTATTGGTCACTGTGTTATTGGTCAATGTGTTATTGATCACTGTGTTAATGATTACTGTGTTATTGGTCACTGTGTTATTGGTCACCGTGTGATTGGTCACTGCGTTATTGGTCACTGTGTTATTGCTCACTTTGTTAATGATCACTGTGTTATTGGTCACTGTGTTATTGGTCACTTTGTTAATGATCACTTTGTTATTGGTCACTGTGTTGTTGGTCACCGTTTGATTGGTCACTGTGTTAATGTTCACTGTGTTAATGGTCACTGTGTTAATCATCACTGTGTTATTGATCACAGTGTTAATGATCACTGTGTTATTGATCACTGTGTTAATGGTCACTGTGTTAATCATCACTGTGTTAATGATCACTGTGTTATTCGTCACTGTGTTATTGGTCACTGTGTTATTGATCACTGTGTTAATGGTCACTGTGTTATTGATCACTGTGTTGATGATCACTGTGTTCATGATCACTGTGTTATTGGTCACTGTGTTATTGGTCACTGTGTTAATGATCACTGTGTTATCGGTCACTGTGTGATTGGTCACTGTGTTAATGGTCACTGTGTTATTGGTCAATGTGTTAATGATCACTGTGTTATTGGTCACTGTGTTATTGATCACTGTGTTATTGGTCACTGTGTAATTGGTCAATGTGTTAATGATCACTGTGTTATTGGTCACTGTGTTATTGATCACTGTGTTATTGGTCACTGTGTTAATCATCACTGTGTTATTGGTCACTGTGTTATTGATCACTGTGTTATTGATCACTGTGTTATTGGTCACTGTGTTAATCATCACTGTGTTATTGGTCACTGTGTTATTTGTCACTATGTGATTGGTCACTGTCTTAATGATCACTGTGTTAATCATCACTGTGTTATTGGTCACTGTGTTAATGGTCACAGTGTGATTGGTCACTGTGTTAATGGTCACTGTGTTATTGTTCACTGTGTGATTGGTCACTGTATTAATGGTCACCGTGTGATTGGTCACTGTATTAATGGTCACTGTGTGATTGGTCACTGTGTTAATGATCACTGTGTTATTGGTCACTGTTATTGATCACTGTGTTAATGATCACTGTGTTATTCGTCACTGTGTTATTGGTCACTGTGTTGTTGGTCACTGTGTTATTGATCACTGTGTTAATGATCACTGTGTTATTGGTCACTGTGTTATTGATCACTGTGTTAATGATCACTGTGTTATTGGTCACTGTGTTATTGATCACTTTGTTAATGATCACTGTGTTATTGGTCACTGTGACAATGGTCACTGTGTTAATGATCACTGTGTTATTGGTCACTGTGTTATTGGTCACTGTGTTATTGGTCACTGTGTTATTGATCACAGTGTTAATGATCACTGTGATAATGGTCACTGTGGTAATGGTCACTGTGTTATTTGTCACTATGTGATTGGTCACTGTCTTAATGATCACTGTGTTAATCATCACTGCGTTATTGGTCACTGTGTTAATGATCACTGTGTTATTGGTCACTTTGTGATTGGTCACTGTCTTAATGATCACTGTGTTAATCATCACTGCGTTATTGGTCACTGTGTTAATGATCACTGTGTTAATGATCACTGTGTTATTGATCACTGTGTTATTGGTCACTGTGTTAATGATCACTTTGTTAATGATCACTGTGTTATTGGTCACTGTATTATTGATCACTGTGTTATTGATCACTGTGTTAATGATCACTGTGTTATTGATCACTGTGTTAATGATCACTGTGTTATTGGTCACTGTGTTATTGGTCACTGTGTTAATCATCACTGTGTTATTGGTCACTGTGTTATTGGTCACTGTGTTAATCATCACTGTGTTATTGGTCACTGTGTTAATGGTCACTGTGTGATTGGTCACTGTGTTATTGGTCACTGTGTTAATGGTCACTGTGTGATTGGTCACTGTGTGATTGGTCACTGTGTTATTGGTCACTGTGTGATTGGTCAATGTGTTAACGATCACTGTGTTATTGGTCACTGTGTTATTGGTCAATGTGTTAATGATCACTGTGTTATTGGTCACTGTGTTATTGGTCAATGTGTTAATGATCACTGTGTTATTGGTCACTCTGTTATTGATCACTGTGTTAATGATCACTGTGTTATTGGTCACTGTGTGATTGGTCACTGTGTTATTGGTCACTGTGTTATTGGTCACTGTGTTAATGGTCACTCTGTTATTGATCACTGTGTTAATGATCACTGTGTTATTGGTCACTGTGTTATTGGTCACTGTGTTATTGGTCACTCTGTTATTGATCACTGTGTTAATGATCACTGTGTTATTGGTCACTGTGTTATTGGTCACTGTGTTATTGGTCACTCTGTTATTGATCACTGTGTTAATGATCACTGTGTTATTGGTCTCTGTGTGATTGGTCACTGTGTTATTGGTCACGGTGTGATTGGTCACTGTGTTAATGATCACTGTGTTATTGGTCACTGTGTTATTGGTCACTGTGTGATTGGTCACTGTGTTATTGGTCACTGTGTGATTGGTCACTGTGTTATTGGTCACTGTGTGATTGGTCACTGTGTTAATGATCACTCTGTTATTGGTCACTGTTTTATTGATCACTGTGTTATTGGTCACTGTGTTCATGATCACTGTGTTGATGATCACTGTGTTAATGATCACTGTGTTATTGATCACTGTGTTAATGATCACTGTGTTATTGGTCACTGTGTCAATGATCACTGCGTTATTGGTCACTGTGTTATTGGTCACTGTGTGATTGGTCACTGTGTTATTGGTCACTGTGTGATTGGTCACTGTGTTATTGGTCACTGTGTGATTGGTCACTGTGTTAATGATCACTCTGTTATTGGTCACTGTGTTCATGATCACTGTGTTGATGATCACTGTGTTAATGATCACTGTGTTATTGATCACTGTGTTAATGATCACTGTGTTATTGGTCACTGTGTCAATGATCACAGTGCTTTTGATCACTGTGTTATTGGTCACTGTTGTATTGATCACTGTGTTATTGGTCACTATGTTATTGGTCACTGTGTTAATGATCACAGTGCTTTTGATCACTGTGTTATTGGTCACTGTGTTATTGGTCACTGTGTGATTGGTCACTGTGTTCATGGTCTCTGTGTGATTGGTCACTGTATTAATGATCACTGTGTTATTGGTCACTGTGTTAATGATCACTGTGTTATTGGTCACTGTGTTAATGATCACTCTGTTTTTGGTCACTGTTATTGATCACTGTGTTAATGATCACTGTGTTATTGGTCACTGTGTTGTTGGTCACTGTGTTATTGATCACTGTGATCATGATCACTGTGTTAATGATCACTGTGTTATTGGTCACTGTGTTATTGATGACTGTGTTGATGATCACTGTGTTAATGATCACTGTGTTATTGATCACTGTGTTATTGGTCACTGTGTTAATGATCACTGTGTTATTGGTCACTGTGTTAATGATCACTGTGTTATCGGTCACTGTGTTATTGATCACTGTGTTATTGGTCACTGTGTTAATGATCACTGTGTTATTGGTCACTGTGTTATTGGTCAATGTGTTATTGATCACTGTGTTAATGATTACTGTGTTATTGGTCACTGTGTTATTGGTCACCGTGTGATTGGTCACTGCGTTATTGGTCACTGTGTTATTGCTCACTTTGTTAATGATCACTGTGTTATTGGTCACTGTGTTATTGGTCACTTTGTTAATGATCACTTTGTTATTGGTCACTGTGTTGTTGGTCACCGTTTGATTGGTCACTGTGTTAATGTTCACTGTGTTAATGGTCACTGTGTTAATCATCACTGTGTTATTGATCACAGTGTTAATGATCACTGTGTTATTGATCACTGTGTTAATGGTCACTGTGTTAATCATCACTGTGTTAATGATCACTGTGTTATTCGTCACTGTGTTATTGGTCACTGTGTTATTGATCACTGTGTTAATGGTCACTGTGTTATTGATCACTGTGTTGATGATCACTGTGTTCATGATCACTGTGTTATTGGTCACTGTGTTATTGGTCACTGTGTTAATGATCACTGTGTTATCGGTCACTGTGTGATTGGTCACTGTGTTAATGGTCACTGTGTTATTGGTCAATGTGTTAATGATCACTGTGTTATTGGTCACTGTGTTATTGATCACTGTGTTATTGGTCACTGTGTAATTGGTCAATGTGTTAATGATCACTGTGTTATTGGTCACTGTGTTATTGATCACTGTGTTATTGGTCACTGTGTTAATCATCACTGTGTTATTGGTCACTGTGTTATTGATCACTGTGTTATTGATCACTGTGTTAATCATCACTGTGTTATTGGTCACTGTGTTATTTGTCACTATGTGATTGGTCACTGTCTTAATGATCACTGTGTTAATCATCACTGTGTTATTGGTCACTGTGTTAATGGTCACAGTGTGATTGGTCACTGTGTTAATGGTCACTGTGTTATTGTTCACTGTGTGATTGGTCACTGTATTAATGGTCACCGTGTGATTGGTCACTGTATTAATGGTCACTGTGTGATTGGTCACTGTGTTAATGATCACTGTGTTATTGGTCACTGTTATTGATCACTGTGTTAATGATCACTGTGTTATTCGTCACTGTGTTATTGGTCACTGTGTTGTTGGTCACTGTGTTATTGATCACTGTGTTAATGATCACTGTGTTATTGGTCACTGTGTTATTGATCACTGTGTTAATGATCACTGTGTTATTGGTCACTGTGTTATTGGTCACTGTGTTATTGATCACTTTGTTAATGATCACTGTGTTATTGGTCACTGTGACAATGGTCACTGTGTTAATGATCACTGTGTTATTGGTCACTGTGTTATTGGTCACTGTGTTATTGGTCACTGTGTTATTGATCACAGTGTTAATGATCACTGTGATAATGGTCACTGTGGTAATGGTCACTGTGTTATTTGTCACTATGTGATTGGTCACTGTCTTAATGATCACTGTGTTAATCATCACTGCGTTATTGGTCACTGTGTTAATGATCACTGTGTTATTGGTCACTTTGTGATTGGTCACTGTCTTAATGATCACTGTGTTAATCATCACTGCGTTATTGGTCACTGTGTTAATGATCACTGTGTTAATGATCACTGTGTTATTGATCACTGTGTTATTGGTCACTGTGTTAATGATCACTTTGTTAATGATCACTGTGTTATTGGTCACTGTATTATTGATCACTGTGTTATTGATCACTGTGTTAATGATCACTGTGTTATTGATCACTGTGTTAATGATCACTGTGTTATTGGTCACTGTGTTATTGGTCACTGTGTTAATCATCACTGTGTTATTGGTCACTGTGTTATTGGTCACTGTGTTAATCATCACTGTGTTATTGGTCACTGTGTTAATGGTCACTGTGTGATTGGTCACTGTGTTATTGGTCACTGTGTTAATGGTCACTGTGTGATTGGTCACTGTGTGATTGGTCACTGTGTTATTGGTCACTGTGTGATTGGTCAATGTGTTAACGATCACTGTGTTATTGGTCACTGTGTTATTGGTCAATGTGTTAATGATCACTGTGTTATTGGTCACTGTGTTATTGGTCAATGTGTTAATGATCACTGTGTTATTGGTCACTCTGTTATTGATCACTGTGTTAATGATCACTGTGTTATTGGTCACTGTGTGATTGGTCACTGTGTTATTGGTCACTGTGTTATTGGTCACTGTGTTAATGGTCACTCTGTTATTGATCACTGTGTTAATGATCACTGTGTTATTGGTCACTGTGTTATTGGTCACTGTGTTATTGGTCACTGTGTTATTGGTCACTCTGTTATTGATCACTGTGTTAATGATCACTGTGTTATTGGTCTCTGTGTGATTGGTCACTGTGTTATTGGTCACGGTGTGATTGGTCACTGTGTTAATGATCACTGTGTTATTGGTCACTGTGTTATTGGTCACTGTGTGATTGGTCACTGTGTTATTGGTCACTGTGTGATTGGTCACTGTGTTATTGGTCACTGTGTGATTGGTCACTGTGTTAATGATCACTCTGTTATTGGTCACTGTGTTATTGATCACTGTGTTATTGGTCACTGTGTTCATGATCACTGTGTTATTGATCACTGTGTTAATGATCACTGTGTTATTGGTCACTGTGTCAATGATCACTGCGTTATTGGTCACTGTGTTATTGATCACTGTGTTAATTATCACTGTGTTAAGGATCACTGTTTTATTGGTCACTGTGTCAATGATCACTGCGTTATTGGTCACTGTGTTATTGATCACTGTGTTATTGATCACTGTGTTAATTATCACTGTGTTAATGATCACTGTGTTATTGATCACTGTGTTAATGATCACTGTGATATTGGTCACTGTGTCAATGATCACTGCGTCATTGGTCACTGTGTTCATGGTCACTGTGTTAATGATCACTGTGTGATTGGTCACTGTGTTAATGATCACTGTGTTAATCATCACTGTGTTAATGGTCACTGTGTTAATGGTCACTGTGTGATTGGTCACTGTGTTAATGGTCACTGTTTTATTGATCACTGTGTTATTGATCACTGTGTTATTGGTCACTGTGTTAATCATCACTGTGTTATTGGTCACTGTGTTAATGGCCACTGTGTGATTGGTCACTGTGTTAATGGTCACTGTGTGATTGGTCACTGTGTTATTGGTCACTGTGTTATTGGTCACTGTGTTAATCATCACTGCGTTATTGGTCACTGTGTTATTGATCACTGTGTTATTGGTCACTGTGTTATTGGTCAATGTGTTAATCATCACTGTGTTATTGGTCACAGTGTTATTGGTCACTGTGTTAATCATCACTGTGTTATTGGTCACTGTGTTATTGATCACTGTGTTATTGGTCACTGTGTTATTGGTCACTGTGTTATTGGTCAATGTGTTAATGGTCACTGTGTTATTGGTCACTGTGTTATTGGTCAATGTGTTAATGGTCACTGTGTTATTGGTCACTCTGTTATTGATCACTGTGTTAATGATCACTGTGTTATTGGTCACTGTGTGATTGGTCACTGTGTTATTGGTCACTGTGTTATTGGTCACTGTGTTAATGGTCACTCTGTTATTGATCACTGTGTTAATGATCACTGTGTTATTGGTCACTGTGTTATTGGTCACTGTGTTATTGGTCACTCTGTTATTGATCACTGTGTTAATGATCACTGTGTTATTGGTCACTGTGTGATTGGTCACTGTGTTATTGGTCACTGTGTTATTGGTCACTGTGTTATTGGTCACTCTGTTATTGATCACTGTGTTAATGATCACTGTGTTATTGGTCTCTGTGTGATTGGTCACTGTGTGATTGGTCACTGTGTTATTGGTCACTGTGTGATTGGTCACTGTGTTATTGGTCACTGTGTTATTGGTCACGGTGTGATTGGTCACTGTGTTAATGATCACTGTGTTATTGGTCACTGTGTTATTGGTCACTGTGTGATTGGTCACTGTGTTATTGGTCACTGTGTGATTGGTCACTGTGTTATTGGTCACTGTGTGATTGGTCACTGTGTTAATGATCACTGTGTTATTGGTCAATGTGTTATTGATCACTGTGTTATTGGTCACTGTGTTCATGATCACTGTGTTGATGATCACTGTGTTAATGATCACTGTGTTATTGATCACTGTGTTAATTATCACTGTGTTAATGATCACTGTGTTATTGGTCACTGTGTCAATGATCACTGCGTTATTGGTCACTGTGTTATTGATCACTGTGTTAATTATCACTGTGTTCAGGATCACTGTGTTATTGGTCACTGTGTCAATGATCACTGCGTTATTGGTCACTGTGTTATTGATCACTGTGTTATTGATCACTGTGTTAATTATCACTGTGTTAATGATCACTGTGTTATTGATCACTGTGTTAATGATCACTGTGATATTGGTCACTGTGTCAATGATCACTGCGTTATTGGTCACTGTGTTCATGGTCACTGTGTTAATGATCACTGTGTGATTGGTCACTGTGTTAATGATCACTGTGTTAATCATCACTGTGTTAATGGTCACTGTGTTAATGGTCACTGTGTTATTGGTCAATGTGTTAATCATCACTGTGTTATTGGTCACTGTGTTGTTGGTCACTTTGTTAATCATCACTGTGTTATTGGTCACTGTGTTAATGGCCACTGTGTGATTGGTCACTGTGTTATTGGTCACTGTGTTAATGGTCACTGTGTGATTGGTCACTGTGTTATTGCTCACTGTGTTATTGGTCACTGTGTTAATCATCACTGTGTTATTGGTCACTGTGTTATTGATCACTGTGTTATTGGTCACTGTGTTATTGGTCAATGTGTTAATCATCACTGTGTTATTGGTCACAGTGTTATTGGTCACTGTGTTAATCATCACTGTGTTATTGGTCACTGTGTTATTGATCACTGTGTTATTGGTCACTGTGTTATTGGTCACTGTGTTAATCATCACTGTGTTATTGGTCACTGTGTTAATGGTCACTGTGTGATTGGTCACTGTGTTATTGGTCACTGTGTTAATGGTCACTGTGTGATTGGTCACTGTGTTATTGGTCACTGTGTTATTGGTCACTGTGTGATTGGTCAATGTGTTAATGATCACTGTGTTATTGGTCACTGTGTTATTGGTCAATGTGTTAATGATCACTGTGTTATTGGTCACTGTGTGATTGGTCACTGTGTTATTGGTCACTGTGTTATTGGTCACTGTGTTATTAGTCACTGTGTGATTGGTCAATGTGTTAATGATCACTGTGTTATTGGTCACTGTGTTATTGGTCAATGTGTTCATGATCACTGTGTTATTGGTCACTGTGTTATTGGTCAATGTGTTAATGATCACTGTGTTTTTGGTCACTGTGTTATTGGTCACTGTGTGATTGGTCACTGTGTTATTAGTCACTGTGCTAATGATCACTGCGTTATTGGTCACTGTGTTCATGGTCACTGTGTTAACGATCACTGTGTGATTGGTCACTGTGTTAATCATCACTGTGTTAATGGTCACTGTGTGATTGGTCACTGTGTTAATAATCACTGTGTTATTGGTCACTGTGTTAATGGTCACTGTGTGATTGGTCACTGTGTTATTGGTCAATGTGTTAATCATCACTGTGTTATTGGTCACAGTGTTATTGGTCACTGTGTTAATCATCACTGTGTTATTGGTCACTGTGTTATTGATCACTGTGTTATTGGTCACTGTGTTAATCATCACTGTGTTATTGGTCACTGTGTTATTGGTCACTGTGTTCTTGGTCACTGTGTTAATCATCACTGTGTTATTGGTCACTGTGTTAATGGTCACTGTGTGATTGGTCACTGTGTTATTGGTCACTGTGTTAATGGTCACTGTGTGATTGGTCACTGTGTTATTGGTCACTGTGTTATTGGTCACTGTGTGATTGGTCAATGTGTTAATGATCACTGTGTTATTGGTCACTGTGTTATTGGTCAATGTGTTAATGATCACTGTGTTATTGGTCACTGTGTTATTGGTCAATGTGTTAATGATCACTGTGTTATTGGTCACTGTGTTGTTGGTCACTGTGTTATTGGTCACTGTGTTATTGGTCACTGTGTTAATGATCACTGTGTTATTGGTCACTGTGTTATTGGTCACTGTGTGATTGGTCAATGTGTTAATGATCACTGTGTTATTGGTCACTGTGTTATTGGTCAATGTGTTAATGATCACTGTGTGATTGGTCACTGTGTTAATGATCACTGTGTTAATTATCACTGTGTTATTGGTCACTGTGTTATTGGTCACTGTGTTAACGATCACTGTGTGATTGGTCACTGTGTTATTGGTCACTGTGTGATTGGTCACTGTGTTATTGGTCACTGTGTGATTGGTCACTGTGTTATTGGTCACTGTGTGATTGGTCACTGTGTTAATGATCACTGTGTTATTGGTCAATGTGTTATTGATCACTGTGTTATTGGTCACTGTGTTCATGATCACTGTGTTGATGATCACTGTGTTAATGATCACTGTGTTATTGATCACTGTGTTAATGATCACTGTGTTATTGGTCACTGTGTCAATGATCACTGCGTTATTGGTCACTGTGTTATTGATCACTGTGTTAATTATCACTGTGTTAATGATCACTGTGTTATTGGTCACTGTGTCAATGATCACTGCGTTATTGGTCACTGTGTTATTGATCACTGTGTTAATTATCACTGTGTTAATGATCACTGTGTTATTGTTCACTCTGTCAATGATCACTGCGTTATTGGTCACTGTGTTATTGATCACTGTGTTATTGATCACTGTGTTAATTATCACTGTGTTAATGATCACTGTGTTATTGATCACTGTGTTAATGATCACTGTGATATTGGTCACTGTGTCAATGATCACTGTGTGATTGGTCACTGTGTTAATGATCACTGTGTTAATCATCACTGTGTTAATGGTCACTGTGTTAATGGTCACTGTGTTATTGATCACTGTGTTATTGATCACTGTGTTATTGGTCAATGTGTTAATCATCACTGTGTTATTGTTCACTGTGTTATTGGTCACTTTGTTAATCATCACTGTGTTATTGGTCACTGTGTTAATGGCCACTGTGTGATTGGTCACTGTGTTATTGGTCACTGTGTTAATGGTCACTGTGTGATTGGTCACTGTGTTATTGGTCACTGTGTTATTGGTCACTGTGTTAATCATCACTGTGTTATTGGTCACTGTGTTATTGATCACTGTGTTATTGGTCACTGTGTTATTGGTCAATGTGTTAATCATCACTGTGTTATTGGTCACAGTGTTATTGGTCACTGTGTTAATCATCACTGTGTTATTGGTCACTGTGTTATTGATCACTGTGTTATTGGTCACTGTGTTATTGG
Organism: Heptranchias perlo; assembly: GCF_035084215.1. Classification (NCBI taxonomy): domain Eukaryota; kingdom Metazoa; phylum Chordata; class Chondrichthyes; order Hexanchiformes; family Hexanchidae; genus Heptranchias; species Heptranchias perlo. Next base: position 336,174 of record NW_027139273.1, read on the forward strand.
TCACTGTGTTAATCATCACTGTGTTATTGGTCACTGTGTTAATGGTCACTGTGTGATTGGTCACTGTGTTATTGGTCACTGTGTTAATGGTCACTGTGTGATTGGTCACTGTGTTATTGGTCACTGTGTTATTGGTCACTGTGTGATTGGTCAATGTGTTAATGATCACTGTGTTATTGGTCACTGTGTTATTGGTCAATGTGTTAATGATCACTGTGTTATTGGTCACTGTGTGATTGGTCACTGTGTTATTGGTCACTGTGTTATTGGTCACTGTGTTATTAGTCACTGTGTGATTGGTCAATGTGTTAATGATCACTGTGTTATTGGTCACTGTGTTATTGGTCAATGTGTTAATGATCACTGTGTTATTGGTCACTGTGTTATTGGTCAATGTGTTAATGATCACTGTGTTATTGGTCACTGTGTAATTTGTCACTGTGTTATTGGTCACTGTGTTAATGATCACTGCGTTATTGGTCACTGTGTTCATGGTCACTGTGTTAACGATCACTGTGTGATTGGTCACTGTGTTAATCATCACTGTGTTAATGGTCACTGTGTGATTGGTCACTGTGTTAATAATCACTGTGTTATTGGTCACTGTGTTAATGGTCACTGTGTGATTGGTCACTGTGTTATTGGTCAATGTGTTAATCATCACTGTGTTATTGGTCACAGTGTTATTGGTCACTGTGTTAATCATCACTGTGTTATTGGTCACTGTGTTATTGATCACTGTGTTATTGGTCACTGTGTTAATCATCACTGTGTTATTGGTCACTGTGTTATTGGTCACTGTGTTCTTGGTCACTGTGTTAATCATCACTGTGTTATTGGTCACTGTGTTAATGGTCACTGTGTGATTGGTCACTGTGTTATTGGTCACTGTGTTAATGGTCACTGTGTGATTGGTCACTGTGTTATTGGTCACTGTGTTATTGGTCACTGTGTGATTGGTCAATGTGTTAATGATCACTGTGTTATTGGTCACTGTGTTATTGGTCAATGTGTTAATGATCACTGTGTTATTGGTCACTGTGTTATTGGTCAATGTGTTAATGATCACTGTGTTATTGGTCACTGTGTTATTGGTCACTGTGTTATTGGTCACTGTGTTAATGATCACTGTGTTATTGGTCACTGTGTTATTGGTCACTGTGTGATTGGTCAATGTGTTAATGATCACTGTGTTATTGGTCACTGTGTTATTGGTCAATGTGTTAATGATCACTGTGTTATTGGTCACTGTGTTATTGGTCACTGTGTGATTGGTCACTGTGTTATTGGTCACTGTGTTAATGATCACTGTTTTATTGGTCACTGTGTTATTGGTCACTGTGTTATTGGTCACTGTGTGATTGGTCAATGTGTTAATGATCACTGTGTTATTGGTCACTGTGTTATTGGTCAATGTGTTAATGATCACTGTGTTAATGGTCACTGTGTGATTGGTCACTGTGTTGATAATCACTGTGTTATTGGTCACTGTGTTAATGGTCACTGTGTGATTGGTCACTGTGTTAATGGTCACTGTGTGATTGGTCACTGTGTTATTGGTCACCGTGTGATTGGTCACTGTGTTATTGATCACTGTGTTGATAATCACTGTGTGATTGGTCACTGTGTTGATAATCACTGTGTGATTGGTCACTGTGTTGATAATCACTGTGTGATTGGTCACTGTGTTGATAATCACTGTGTGATTGGTCACTGTGTTGATAATCACTGTGTGATTGGTCACTGTGTTAATGGTCACTGTGTGATTGGTCACTGTGTTAATGGTCACTGTGTTAATGGTCACTTTGTGATTGGTCACTGTGTTCATGATCAATCGGCACGAAATTGGGCCGTGTAGCTCCCGTTGTTTCGGTGTTACACGGCCTCTCCAGCATCCAAGATGGCGTCTTGGTTCCTCACGCACATTTCCTGTGTGACGTGCGCCGGACGCAATCTTGGTATTGGAGTTAGTGCAGGCGCTGATAACGAACGCTGGAATCATGTAAAGTAGGGAGAAAATGGCTTCAACCAGTGTGCAATGCCGATTTAAAGTGATAGACACCATTTTGGGACTTAACACTCAACTCAACGCACAGTCTTAACCCCAACCATCTGATGTTTCTTACAGTGCCTGGGGGACCCCCACTAGCGCTATTTAAAGGGGCCATGCAGGTTAGTTGCTGGATTATTGCTTCTGGCTGCTGGAGGAGTAGCAAGTGTTTTTTGAAGCTCCCAATTATTATTGAGAGTTCCTAGACTACATTTGAGAGTATTTTGGCAGGTACTGCCTTACGGGTCGGAAAGTTCCAACTGTGGTTGAACAACATTCCTGCCAACCATGGGTGGTCTGCTAGGGCTCCCGCTGGGCATTGAGCACGACTGGGAGCAGTCAGAGAGGCCTCGCCCAGCAGATCAAACTGCGAGGAGACGGAGGACGAGGAGGCGCAGGGCACTGAGCACGAGGCCCTACCCAATGAGGGCCTTCCGGGACCAATTCTTTTACCTCAACATGACCGAGGAGGATTGCATCCGATGCCTGAGGTTCACCAAGGAAGCCGTGACCGAGATCTGTCAACTGGTGCGGCCACAACTGCAGCCTCAGAGCAGGGCGAGGACAGCATTGCCTGTGGCCGTGAAGGTCACCGTGGTGCTGAACTTCTACGGCTCAGGAGTATTTCAGGCCTCTGCTGGCGACCTGTGCAACATCTCACAGTGTGCTGTGCAATGCTGCATAAGGGAGGTCACAGACGCACTGTACCAGACGAGGAACAGGTTCATCACCTTCCCTCTCCACAGAGACAATCAGAACGAGTGAGCACGGGGGTTCGCCCACATTGCTGGCGTCCCCATGGTGTTGGGTGCCATTGACTGAACACATATTGCCCTGCGAGCCCCGCACATTAACTCGGCTGTTTTTGTCAACTGAAAGGGCTTCCACTCCCTCGACGTGCAGCTGGTGAGCGACCACACACATCGAATCACGGAGGTCGATGCCCGCTACCCTGGGAGCAGTCACGACACCTTCGTCATGCGGCAGTCCAACGTGCCAGCTATCTTTCACCCGACTCGGCAAGTCAAAGGCTGGCTACTGGGCGACAAGGGCTATCCCCTCACGCCGTGGCTCATGACTCCAGTCAGGAACCCACGCACACGTGCACAGCAGGCCGATAATGAGAGCCATGCTGTCACACGCCACATCGTGGAGCACACCATGGGCCTCCTCAAACAACACTTCCGCTGCCTGGGCCGGTCTGGAGGAGCCCTGCAGTATTCCCCTGAGTGGGTGGGCAGATTTGTGGTGGTCGGCTGCATGCTGCACAACCTCGCCATCATGAGGGACCAGCCTTTGCTACCAATGATTGGAGAAGACCTTGAGCCAGAGGTGGAGGAGGAGGAGACTGAAGAGGAAAAGGCTGAGGAGCAGGAGGAGGAAGAGGCTGAGGAGGAGGAGGAGGAGGAGGGGGAGAAGCTGGAAGAGGAAGTGGAGGAAGACACAAGGGTGCAACAGGAACCACACGCCTTGTCTGCGAGGGCTCTGTGTGCTCGCCTGATCCGTGCCCGCTATCAATAATGTGAACTACATCCCCCACCTCACCAACAGTCCCACACTCCTCACCTTTCCCCTCCCACAAGACAATCAAATCGCCCTCCATCTGATTACACATTGGTTTCCCTCTCAGCTCATTGCATGAATAAAAATCACCACCAAATGCAAATTCAAACTCTCATTTATGGATTAATAAATGAAATTATGCAAACAGAACAGAACTATTCCCCCTTGTACAGTCCCTCAGTGCCTGTTGTCCGTGTGCCTTTACCTATCCTAGTGCTCCTACAAGGTGTTTCCCCAGTGGCTGGAGCCTGGGTGGTGGGAGGCTGCTGACCTTCAGTGGAGGAGAGTGCAGATGGCCTTGGAGGACGACCTCGAGCAGCTCTGGGCCAGGAGGGCCCGGCTTCAGACTGCACCATCTCAGCCTGGGCTGCAGCAGTCTGGCCTGGCTGGCCGACAGGCAACAACAGGGGCACTGGCGGAGTGGCAGGGGTGGGAGCAGGAATGCTGTCATTCTGAGAGAGGACAGCAGGTCCGACTGCCGTGGGGCCACTGCCACTCTCCCGGGGCAGCGCCTCAGTAATCCTGGTGATTGGCTGGAGAACGGATTGCTGGAGTGCTGTGACGCCCTGGAAGCCCCGTTCCACAGTGGTCCCCAGAGACACGATAGCAGCAGTCTGAGCTTCCAAGGCAGCAGTCAGACCTTGGATGGCAGATGTTTGTGCTGCACTGGAAGCCGTGACATCGGCCATCAGACGCTGTATCATGGTGGGTTCCACACGTGCTGATGGAGGTGACCACCCGTTCCATGTTGGAGAGGATGGGGTCCAAGCTCTGCACAAAGCTCTGTGCCGAGTTGGAGCTGGACTCCTCCATACCCCTTCTCATTGTGCGCAGGCTTTCTGGCAGGATTTCCAGTGCCCCAAGCATTTGTTGGTGTACGCCCATCAGCCGCCTTCTGTAGCCTGGCCCATCAAAGCCTGCAGCAGAACGAGTGAGTGACCTCGCCCTCCGGTGAGCTGGCACCTGTGGTATCCGTTCCCCCCGCCCCGGCTCCTGCCCACTTGTGCTCGGTGTCTCACCACGTGCAGATCCCTCCTCTAACCCGGCCTCGAAAGGACGCGCAGTGTCAGTCTCTGAGCTGGTGGAAGCAAGTGTCAGATCGAGTGACGGTGTGGCTTCAGTGTCCTCCTCCTCCTCCTCCTCCTCCTCCCCCTCCTCCTCCTCCTCCCCCTCCTCCTCCTCCCTGGGTGCCGTCACGTGTTATTGGGTATCTGCAATGACAAAGGGAAACAGGTTGAGTTGTGGAGTGGGGAGAGGAGCAAGTAAGAGGTGCGTGCTGACAGCATCTGCAGCACGTGAGTCAGAAAAGATTATGGGAGGAGGGAGATGTGGGAAAGGAGAAGGAGCGTTAGATACGCCTGCAAGTGTGGTACTATGTGTGGGTGAGATGCAGCATGCCACGTGCAGTATTGTGTATGGATGGGCAGTGTCTGTTGGTGGGTGGGTGACGGAGAGTGTGATGTGTGAAGCAGTGGTACAGTTGGCAGGATGTGCTACTTGACACTTGCATTCACTCACCTTGACCACTCGTGTCAAATCATTGAACTTCTTCCGGCACTGCACCCACGTGCGTGGTGCAATGCTCCTGGTGTTTACTTCCTGCGCCACAGCCTGCCAATGCCTGCAGAGCTGCAGTCTGGAGGGTCTCCGGCCACCCTGCGGGTACATGTTGGCCCTCCTTTCGTCCACGCCTCCCATCAGGGCCTCCAGAGCATCATCGGAGAAGTATGGAGCCCTCTCTCATGCCGGTCCTGCTATCCTCTTGGCCATTTTCCCTCCTGCAGGTAAGCTGTGTATCTGCCATTTGAAATGTGCACCTGCACCTTTGAGAGGTGCAGGCTGCTGATGACGTGCGCTGTGCACGCCCCATTTCCAACTTCCTCATTCTCCATGCAGCCTCTCAGCAGCGCGGGTAGTGCCGGCTGCACGGAGATATCATGGTAAGTAGCAGGCAGCACGAAGTTCACATGCTGCCTGTGGAGGGTCCGTCGCACTACCATCGCCCAGAACGGACCCTCATCCAATTTTTCTCCCAATGTGTTATTGGTCACTGTGTTAATAATCAATGTGTTATTGGTCACTGTGTTAATAATCAATGTGTTATTGGTCACTGTGTTAATAATCAATGTGTTGATGGTCACTGTGTTGATGGTGACCCAGTGTTGAGGATGGGGTTATTGAGGATTGTGATGGGGATATTGTGGAATGGGGATATTGAGCAACGGGCTATTGATAAGATGGTGATATTGATCAGAAGGGGGAATTTGAGGATGGGGATATTGAGGAGGGGGATATTGAGGAGGGGCATATTGAACAGATGGATCTAGAGCAGGGAGAAATTGAGTATGGTGATATTGAGGAAGGGGATACTGAGCAAGGGGACATTGAGCAGGGAATATTGGGCAGATGGATATTGATAAGATGGGGATATTGAGGAAGGGGATGTGGATAAGGTGGAGGATAGTGAGGAAGGGGATATTGATAAGATGGGAATATTGATATGATAGAATCATAGAATGGTTCCACCACAGAAGGAGGCCATTCGGCCCATCAAGCCAGTGCTGGCTTTTTGTAAGAGCAATCTAGTTAGTCCCATAGCCCTACAAATGTTTTCTCTTCATGCATTTATCCAATTTCTTTTTGAAAAGCAGCGCATTCCAGGTCAAAGCAACTCGCTGCATAAAAAAGTTTTTCCTTTGCTTCTTTTGCCGATCACCGTAAATCTGTGTCCTCTGGTTCTAGACCCTTCCGCCAATGGGAACAGTTTCTCTTTATTTACTTTATCTAAACCCTTCATGATTTTGAACATTTCTATCAAATCTCCTCTCAACCTTCTCTGTTCCAAGGAGAACCCCAGCTTCTCCAGTCTATCCACGTAACTGAAGTCCCTCATCCCTGGAATCATTCCAGTAAATCTTTTCTGCACCCTCTCTAAGGCCTTCACATCTTTCCTAAAGTGCAGTGCCCAGAATTGGACACAATACTCCAGCTGTAGCCGAACCAGTGTTTTATTAAGGTTCATCATAACTTCCATACTTTTGTACTCTATGCCTCTATTTATAAAGCCCAGGATCCTGTATGCTTCTTTAACAGCTTTCTCAACCTGTCCTACCACCTTCAAAGATTTGTGCTCATATACCCCCGATCTCTCTGTTCCTGCACTCTCTTTAGAGTTGTGCTCTCTAGTTTATATTGCCTCTCCTTGTTCTTCCTGCCAAAATGTATCACTTCACACTTCTCTATGTTAAATTTCATCTGTCACGTGTCCGCCCATTCCACCAGCCTGTGTCTCTCCTCTTGAAGTCTATCACTATCCTCCTCACTGTTCACTACACTTCCAAGTTTTGTGTCATCTGTAAATTTTGAAATTGTGCCCTGTACATCCAAGTCCAAGTCATTAATATATATCAAGAAAAGCAGTGGTCCCAGCACCGACCCCTGGGGAACACCACTGTACACCTCCCTCCAGTCCGAAAAACAACCATTCACCACTACTCTCCGTTTCCTGTCACTTAGCCAATTTCCTATCCATGCTGCCACTGCCCCTTTTATTCCATGGGCTTCAATTTTGATGACAAGCCTATTATGCGGCACTTTCACAAACGCCTTTTAAAAGTCCACATCAACCACATTGCCCTTATCTACCCTCTCTGTTACCTCTATCAAGTTAATTAAAGGGGGATCTAAGGATGTTTGGAAGATTATGACCAGTACCTCTGCAATTTCCACCCTTCCCTCAGCAACCTAGGATGCATCCCATCCGGACCGGGTGACTTATCTACTTTAAGTACAGCTAGCCTTTCTAGTACCTCCTCTGTATCTAATTTTTAGCCCATCCATTATCTCACCTACCTCCTATTTTACTGAGACTCTGGCAGCATCTTCTTCCTTGGTAAAGACAGATGCAAAGTACTCATTTAGTACCTCAGCCATGCCCTCTGCCTTTATGAGTAGATCTCCTTTTTGATCCCAAATTAGCCCCACCCCTCCTCTTACTACCTGTTTACTATTTTTATGCCTATAGATGACCTCAATATCATCCATCTAATCAATATTCCCTTCCTCAAGAACCCCCATCTTATCAATATCTCCGTCCTTGATATCCCCCATCTTATCAATATCTCCCATCTTATCAATATCCCCTTCCTCAATATCCCCATCTTATGAATATACTCTTCCTCAATATCCCCACCCTATCAATATCCCCGTCCTCAATATCCCCATCTTATCAATATCCCCGTCCTCAATATCCTCCATCTTATCAATATCCCCTTCCTCAATATCCTCCATCTTATCAATATCCCCCATCTTATCAATATCCCCGTCCTCAATATCCTCCATCTTATCAATATCCCCTTCCTCAATATCCTCCATCTTATCAATACCCCCATCTTATCAATAGCCCCTTCCTCAATATCCCCCATCTTATCAATATCCTCGTCCTCAACATTCCCCATCGTATCAATATCCCCCATCTTATCAATATCCCCGTCCTCAATATCCTCCATCTTATCAATATCCCCTTCCTCAATATCCTCCATCTTATCAATACCCCCATCTTATCAATATCCCCGTCCTCAATATCCCCATCTTATCAATATCCCCGTCCTCAATATCCCCCATCTTATCAATAGCCCCTTCCTCAATATCCCCCATCTTATCAATATCCTCGTCCTCAACATTCCCCATCGTATCAATATCCCCCATCTTATCAATATCCCCTTCCTCAATATCCCCCATCTTATCAATATCCTCGTCCTCAACATTCCCCATCGTATCAATATCCCCCATCTTATCAATAGCCCCTTCCTCAATATCCCCCATCTTATCAATATCCTCGTCCTCAACATTCCCCATCGTATCAATATCCCCCATCTTATCAATATCCCCTTCCTCAATATCCCCCATCTTATCAATATCCCCGTCCTCAATATCCCCCATCTTATCAATATCCCCGTCCTCAATATCCCCATCTTATCAATATCCCCGTCCTCAATATCCCCCATCTTATCACTATCTCCACCTTATCAATATCCCCGTCCTCAATATCCCCATCTTATCAATATCCCCGTCCTCAATATCCCCCATCTTATCAATATCCCCGTCCTCAATATCCCCATCTTATCAATATCCCCGTCCTCAATATCCCCCATCTTATCAATATCCCCGTCCTCAATATCCCCCATCTTATCAATATCCCCGTCCTCAATATCCCCCATCTTATCACTATCTCCACCTTATCAATATCCCTGTGCTCAATTTCCCCCACCTTGGGCTAAAAATTGATGACGAGGAGGTACTAGAAAGGCTAGCTGTACTTAAAGTAGACAAGTCACCCGGTCTCTCTGGGATGCATCCCAGGTTGCTGAGGGAAGTAAGGGTAGAAATTGCAGAGGTACTGGTCATAATCTTCCGAACATCCGTAGATACGGGGGTGGTGCCAGAGGACTGGAGAATTGCAAATGTTACAGCCTTGTTCAAAAAAGGGTGTAAGGATAAACCCAGCAACTACAGGCCAGTCAGTTTAACCTCGGTGTGGGGAAACTTTTAAAAACGATAATCAAGGACAGAATTAACAGTCACTTGGACAGGTGTGGATTGATTAGAGAAAGCCAGCACGGATTTGTTAAAGGCAAATCGTGTTTAACTAACTTGATTGAGTTTTTTGATGAGGTAACAGAGAGGGTAGATGAGGGCAGTGCGGTTGATGTGTATATGGACTTTCAACGGGCATTTGATAAAGTGCCGCATAATAGGCTTATCATCAAAATTGAAGCCCATGGAATAAAAGGGGCAGTGGCAGCATGGATACGAAATTGACTAAATGACAGGAAACGGAGAGTAGTGGTGAACGGTTGTTTTTCGGACTGGAGGGAGGTGTACAGTGGTGTTCCCCAGGGGTCGGTGCTGGGACCACTGCTTTTCTTGATATGTATTAATGACTTGGACTTGGGTGTACAGGGCACAATTTCAAAATTTGTAGACGATACAAAACTTGGAAGGGTAGTAAACAGTGAGGAGGATAGTGATAGACTTCAAGAGGAGAGACACAGGCTGGTGGAATGGGCGGACACGTGACAGATGAAATTTAACACAGAAAAATGCGAAGTGATACATTTTGGCAGGAAGAACGAGGAAAGGCAATATAAAGTAGAGGGCACAACTCTAAAGGGGATGCAGGAACAGAGAAACCTGGGGGTATATGTGCACAAATCATTGAAGGTGGCAGGGCAGGTTGGGAAATGTTATAATGAACCTTTATAAAACACTGGTTCGGCCACAACTGGAGTATTGTGTCCAGTTCTGGGCACCGCACTTTAGGAAGGATGTGAAGGCCTTAGAGAGGGTGCAGAAAAGGTTTACTAGAAAGGGTGGTGGAAGCAGATTCAATTGTGGCTTTCAAAAAGGAATTGGATAAATACTTGAAGGGAAAAAAATTGCAAGGCTATGGGGAAAGAGCGGGTGAATGGGACTAACTGGATTGCTCTTACAAACAGCCGGCACGGGCTTGATGGGTGAATGGTCTCCTCCTGAGCTGTAACTATTCTATGATTCTAAAGGAGATATTGATAAGATGGGGGGTATTGCGAAATGGGATATTGATAAGATGGAGAAAATCAACTTTAAGACCTTTGGAGACCAGGCGTGATATCGAGCCCGGGGGCTGTGGAGCCCAGGGGGCCGTGGGTGGTGTGGAGCCCGGGGGCCGTGGGTGGTGTGGAGCCCGGGGGCCGTGGGCCGTGGAGCCCGGGGCTGTGGGTGGTGTGGAGCCCGGGGGCCGTGGGTGGTGTGGAGCCCAGGGGGCCGTGGGCCGTGGAGCCCGGGGCTGTGGGTGGTGTGGAGCCCGGGGGCCGTGGGTGGTGTGGAGCCCGGGGGCCGTGGGTGGTGTGGAGCCCGGGGCTGTGGGTGGTGTGGAGCCCGGGGGCCGTGGGTGGTGTGGAGCCCGGGGCTGTGGGTGGTGTGGAGCCCGGGGGCCGTGGAGGGTTAGTCCAGTCTGCACAATATGACACGAGGCACTTGGTATTCAGGGGCTGCCTGCTCAGTCCCCGCTCAGTCCCCGCTCAGTCCCCGCTCAGTCCCCGCTCAGTCCCCGCTGCGCCAGACCCAGGGGCTGGGAGAAGGGAAACAGCATCAAATCCAGGGCATAAAGGGGCTTGTGGACACAGCCTGAGGCCTACAGCAGGCTGCTGCCCAAACGGAGCACGGACTAGGCCTTTGCTCAGCTGCGATTCTGTCCCCACACAGCCCACGCTCAGTGGCTGCCCAGACTCTCACCGAGCAGCAAGGAGCAGATCAGATCTACTCAATATCCAGGGCCTCCTGCTCTCAACATCTCCCCACATCACTCACCTTCTCCACAGGTCAGTTTGTGTCCCCTCCCCAACCCTGCCCCCTCCACTTCCCCTCCCTCCCTCCAGCCCCCCCTCCCCCTACTGCCCCCCCACTCCCTCCCTTCCATCTCCCTCCCTCCCTTGCCCCCTCCCACTCCTCTCCCCACTCCCTCCCCCTGCTCCTCATGCACCCCTCCCACTCCCCTCCCCACCTTATCCCCACCCTTTCCTCTCCTCCTCCCTGCCCCTCCCCTCCCTTTCCCCCTCCCTCTTCTTCCCTCCACCTCTCCCTCCCCTCCGCCTCCTCCCTCTCCTCTCCCCCTCCCCACCCACTCCCCCTCTCCTCTCCCCCTCCCCATCCCCTCTCCTCACCTGTCCCCTCCCCTTCTGTCCCCCTCCCTGCCCCACCCCCACCTCGCTCCCTCCTCTCCCCTCCCACCCCATCCCTCCGTCCCCTCCGTTGATCTGTAATGAAGTTCGGAGGGTCCAGGTCTCACATCAGCAGTGAAGGCTGGACAGCCACACCGAGCACTGAAAGAGCTGCATTTCAGGCACAAAGATATGTGTGTGTGGCCTGTGAGGCACCAGTTAACCACTCACAGTTTAGTACAAACTTCAACCCAGCAGGGACACCACATCAGACGCCATGAGTGAGCAGTGTGACCCTGTCAATTTGGCACAGGCAGAGGGCTCGGTAGTGGAGTTGAGGTTGAAGATCAGCCATGATCTGATTGAATGGCGGAGCAGGCTCGAGGGGCCGGATGGCCTACTCCTGCTCTTATTTCTTATGCAGTGGTTACGTTGCTGGACAATAATCCAGAGAACGTGGCAGTTTGAGATTTTGAAAATAAAAAGCTGGGATCAGTAACAGTGACCATGAAGCTGTCGGATTGATGTAAAAACCCATCTGGTTCACTGATGTCCTTCAGGGAAGGAAACCTGCCTTCCTTACCTGGTCTGGCCTATATGTGACTCCAGACCCACAGCAATGTGGTTGACTCTTAAGAGCTTTCTGAAGTGGCCCAGGAGTGAGCACAGACTGCAGTGGGTCAGGAAGTGGGTCACCACCACCTTTCACCTTGTCACTGGGGATGGGCAATAAATGCCGGCCTTGCCAGAGACACCCACATCCCCAGAGTGAATTTAACAAAGTGACATTTGAGGGGCTGGAGTATGAATATCCACTGCTCCCAATGCAGCGAGCACAGATCTGCTCCTGTCCCTGCTATATATCGTGTTCCCACTCAATGTGTGTAAAAAAGCAACAAAAAACAGAATTCTTGTGAATCAGTAACAAATTACATTGAAATTTTTATTGGGGACCTTCACCTAACTGACACCAATTTACTCCATATTCCTTCTGAAGCTCGTGAAAAATGTACAAAACATCACAAACATCCCACGTAAAACAGGTTCCAAGTTTGTTACTCAAAGTTAATCAAAAGAAATCAGCCATGAGCAAACTTCCTACAACATTCCTGCTCTTTGCTGAGACACAACCTTTCACTTGGTGTTGGCTGCAGGAAATAACAGTCGATCCAAATCACATACCAAGTCAGCGGGACATTCCTTCACTCCGTACACTGCTACTCACCCACTCCGGGGCTGCCCACAAAACAGACACACTCCTTTCCGCAAATTCATTTTATCACCCACAAAAACTCCATTAACGATGGGCAAGGCCAGGCCAGTAATCCAGAGAAGGGGGTCCATCTCAGCCCTAATCACTGAGACACACACCTCACTCCCGGTCACTGAGACACACACCTCACTCCCGGTCACTGAGACACACACCTCACTCCCGGTCACTGAGACACACACCTCACTCCCGGTCACTGAGACACACACCTCACTCCCGGTCACTGAGACACACACCTCACTCCCGGTCACTGAGACACACACCTCACTCCCGGTCACTGAGACACACACTTCACTCCCGGTCACTGAGACACACACCTCACTCCCGGTCACTGAGACACACACCTCACTCCCGGTCACTGAGACACACACCTCACTCCCGGTCACTGAGACACACACCTCACTCCCGGTCACTGAGACACACACCTCACTCCCAGTCACTGAGTCACACACCTCACTCCCGGTCACTCACACACCTCACTCCCGGTCACTGAGACACACACCTCACTCCCGGTCACTGAGACACACACCTCACTCCCGGTCACTGAGACACAAACCTCACTCCCGGTCACTGAGACACACACCTCACTCCCGGTCACTGAGACACACACCTCACTCCCGGTCACTGAGACACACACCTCACTCCCGGTCACTGAGACACACACCTCACTCCCGGTCACTGAGACACACACCTCACTCCCGGTCACTGAGACACACACCTCACTCCCGGTCACTGAGACACACACCTCACTCCCGGTCACTGAGACACACACCTCACTCCCGGTCACTGAGACACACACCTCAATCCCGATCACTGAGACACACACCTCACTCCCGGTCACTGAGTCACACACCTCACTCCCGGTCACTGAGACACACACCTCACTCCCGGTCACTCATACACCTCACTCCCGGTCACTGAGACACACACCTCACTCCCGGTCACTGAGACACACACCTCACTCCCGGTCACTGAGACGCACACCTCACTCCCGGTCACTGAGACACACACCTCACTCCCGGTCACTGAGACACACACCTCACTCCCGGTCACTCACACACCTCACTCCCGGTCACTGAGACGCACACCTCACTCCCGGTCACTGAGACACACACCTCACTCCCGGTCACTCATACACCTCACTCCCGGTCACTGAGACACACACCTCACTCCCGGTCACTGAGACACACACCTCACTCCCGGTCACTCATACACCTCACTCCCGGTCACTGAGACACACACCTCACTCCCGGTCACTGAGACACACACCTCACTCCCGGTCACTGAGACACACACCTCACTCCCGGTCACTGAGACACACACCTCACTCCCGGTCACTCACACACCTCACTCCCGGTCACTGAGACACACACCTCACTCCCGGTCACTCACACACCTCACTCCCGGTCACTGAGACACACACCTCACTCCCGGTCACTGAGACACACACCTCACTCCCGGTCACTGAGACACACACCTCACTCCCGGTCACTGAGACACACACCTCACGCCCGGTCACTCATACACCTCACTCCCGGTCACTGAGACACACACCTCACTCCCAGTCACTGAGACACACACCTCACTCCCGGTCTCACATTCCAATCATTCATTCAGCCACATTCCACTTCTGATGAACCTTGCTACACCATTGCTCACATCATGTCCAGTCTTCCATCAGATTTCACAACACTTTTTTAAGAAAATAGCACTTGTATTATTACACCATAAATTAACATTGTCCAGCAGACTGTGTGAGACTCCATTGAAAGCACTTTCAATATTCCAAAATCATACTTCAACCAGAACAGTTCAATGACACAGTGTGAAAATAGCAGCAATAAATAAAGCATTTGTACAAAGAATTGCAAGTAAATTTAGAGCTTATTAATGATGGAGAATATTGCAGAACGTAATCTGAATGTCAAAATGAACCTTTTACAAACAAGGAATCTAATGCAGTCATGTAAACCAGCATATCACTGCTGACAGGCCTGTCAGACAAGGCAGTGTGTCCCCAGTGAACTGTACAGTCTGAGACTCAAGTCGTGTTTTATCCCGACAGTGTGCAGCGGCACCTCTTCACACTGGCTACGATGAGGTGTATGGGGGAGCGGCTGAGGAAACAAACATATCGGACGGGTTAGATTGGTCCAGGAATTAGCATTGTGGGCATAAATATACCGTCTAGACCAACTACCCAGCACGTCTAGACCGACTCCCCGGCACCAACTTTCCTCGCAGCAGCTCCTGCTCCACCAATGCAACTCCTGGAGGAAGTTGAGCCGAAAGCCCGTTCACACAGAGAGAGGTGGAGTGGGGAATACCCCAGGGAATGACCCCCCCCCCCCAGGGCTGGGACACAGAGTGCCAACAGGCCCAGCTGTTTCAGGTTTAGTCCGGTCACCGTAAACATGTGACCGTGATTATAAATTTGAAAAAGAGGTATGAGGTGAAGAATTGTGTCACTATTTAGTTAGTTTGTTCTAAACTTATTACACATAATATGAACTTTAGTGAAGTCTACTTAACCCTTCCTCCTCTGTACATAATTCCCACCTTCACCAAATTACCCTCACTCTCTCTCTCCTCTCTCCTCACTCTGTGATGGCCTCTAGGCTCGAGCTTTTCAGGCTCACCGAGTGCTAAGTGCACAGGAGGGCAAGGACCAAGGACCAAGGACCAAAGACCAAGGACCAAGGACCAAGGACCAAGGACCAAAGACCAAGGACCAAGGACCAAGGACCAAAGACCAAGGACCAAGGACCAAGGACCAAAGACCAAGGACCAAGGACCAAGGACCAAAGACCAAAGACCAAGGACCAAGGACCAAAGACCAAAGACCAAGGACCAAGGACCAAGGACCAAAGACCAAGGACCAAAGACCAAGGACCAAGGACCAAGGACCAAAGACCAAAGACCAAGGACCAAAGACCAAGGACCAAGGACCAAAGACCAAGGACCAAAGACCAAGGACCAAAGACCAAGGACCAAGGACCAAAGACCAAAGACCAAAGACCAAGGACCAAAGACCAAGGACCAAGGACCAAAGACCAAAGACCAAAGACCAAGGACCAAGGACCAAGGACCAAAGACCAAAGACCAAGGACCAAAGACCAAGGACCAAGGACCAAAGACCAAGGACCAAAGACCAAGGACCAAAGACCAAGGACCAAGGACCAAAGACCAAGGACCAAAGACCAAGGACCAAGGACCAAAGACCAAGGACCAAAGACCAAAGACCAAGGACCAAGGACCAAAGACCAAAGACCAAGGACCAAGGACCAAGTACCAAAGACCAAGGACCAAGGACCAAGGACCAAAGACCAAGGACCAAGGACCAAGGACCAAGGACCAAGGACCAAGGACCAAGGACCAAAGACCAAAGACCAAGGAACAAGGACCAAGGACCAAGGACCAAAGACCAAGGACCAAGGACCAAAGACCAAAGACCAAGGACCAAGGACCAAAGACCAAGGACCAAAGACCAAGGACCAAGGACCAAAGACCAAGGACCAAGGACCAAAGACCAAGGACCAAAGACCAAGGACCAAGGACCAAAGACCAAGGACCAAGGACCAAAGACCAAAGACCAAGGACCAAGGACCAAGGACCAAGGACCAAAGACCAAAGACCAAGGACCAAGGTCTAAAGACCAAGGACCAAGGACCAAGGACCAAGGACCAAAGACCAAGGACCAAGGACCAAAGACCAAGGACCAAGGACCAAAGACCAAGGACCAAGGACCAAGGACCAAAGACCAAGGACCAAGGACCAAGGACCAAAGACCAAGGACCAAGCACCAAGGACCAAAGACCAAGGACCAAGGACCAAAGACCAAAGACCAAGGACCAAGGACCAAGGACCAAAGACCAAGGACCAAGGACCAAGGACCAAAGACCAAGGACCAAAGACCAAGGACCAAGGACCAAAGACCAAGGACCAAGGACCAAAGACCAAGGACCAAAGACCAAGGACCAAGGACCAAAGACCAAGGACCAAGGACCAAAGACCAAAGACCAAGGACCAAGGACCAAGGACCAAAGACCAAAGACCAAGGACCAAGGACCAAAGACCAAAGACCAAGGACCAAGGACCAAAGACCAAGGACCAAAGACCAAGGACCAAGGACCAAAGACCAAGGACCAAGGACCAAGGACCAAAGACCAAGGACCAAAGACCAAGGACCAAGGACCAAAGACCAAGGACCAAGGACCAAAGACCAAAGACCAAGGACCAAGGACCAAGGACCAAGGACCAAAGACCAAGGACCAAGGACCAAAGACCAAGGACCAAGGACCAAAGACCAAGGACCAAGGACCAAAGACCAAGGACCAAAGACCAAGGACCAAGGACCAAAGACCAAGGACCAAGGACCAAAGACCAAAGACCAAGGACCAAGGACCAAGGACCAAAGACCAAAGACCAAGGACCAAGGACCAAAGACCAAAGACCAAGGACCAAGGACCAAAGCCCAAGGACCAAGGACCAAGGACCAAAGACCAAGGACCAAGGACCAAAGACCAAGGACCAAGGACCAAGGACCAAAGACCAAGCACCAAGGATCAAGGACCAAAGATAAAGGACCAAGGACCAAAGACCAAGGACCAAGGACCAAAGACCAAAGACCAAGGACCAAGGACCAATGACCAAGGACCAAGGACCAAAGACCAAAGACCAAGGACCAAGGACCAAAGACCAAAGACCAAGGACCAAGGACCAAAGACCAAAGACCAAGGACCAAGGACCAAAGACCAAGGACCAAGGACCAAAGACCAAGGACCAAAGACCAAGGACCAAGGACCAAAGACCAAGGACCAAGGACCAAGGACCAAAGACCAAGGACCAAGGACCAAAGACCAAGGACCAAGGACCAAGGACCAAGGACCAAAGACCAAGGACCAAAGACCAAGGACCAAGGACCAAGGACCAAAGACCAAGGACCAAAGACCAAGGACCAAGGACCAAGGACCAAGGACCAAAGACCAAGGACCAAGGACCAAGGACCAAAGACCAAGGAACAAGGACCAAAGACCAAGGACCAAAGACCAAGGACCAAGGACCAAGGACCAAGGACCAAAGACCAAGGACCAAAGACCAAGGACCAAGGACCAAGGACCAAGGACCAAAGACCAAAGACCAAGGACCAAAGACCAAGGACCAAAGACCAAGGACCAAGGACCAAGGACCAAAGACCAAGGACCATGGACCAAAGACCAAAGACCAAGGACCAAGGACCAAAGACCAAAGACCAAGGACCAAGGACCAAAGACCAAGGACCAAGGACCAAAGACCAAGGACCAAGGACCAAAGACCAAGGACCAAGGACCAAAGACCAAGGACCAAAGACCAAGGACCAAGGACCAAAGACCAAGGACCAAGGACCAAGGACCAAAGACCAAGGACCAAGGACCAAGGACCAAAGACCAAGGACCAAGCACCAAGGACCAAAGACCAAGGACCAAGGACCAAAGACCAAAGACCAAGGACCAAGGACCAAGGACCAAAGACCAAGGACCAAGGACCAAGGACCAAAGACCAAGGACCAAAGACCAAGGACCAAGGACCAAAGACCAAGGACCAAGGACCAAAGACCAAGGACCAAAGACCAAGGACCAAGGACCAAAGACCAAGGACCAAGGACCAAAGACCAAAGACCAAGGACCAAGGACCAAGGACCAAAGACCAAAGACCAAGGACCAAGGACCAAAGACCAAAGACCAAGGACCAAGGACCAAAGACCAAGGACCAAAGACCAAGGACCAAGGACCAAAGACCAAGGACCAAGGACCAAAGACCAAAGACCAAGGACCAAGGACCAAGGACCAAAGACCAAAGACCAAGGACCAAGGACCAAAGACCAAAGACCAAGGACCAAGGACCAAAGCCCAAGGACCAAGGACCAAGGACCAAAGACCAAGGACCAAGGACCAAAGACCAAGGACCAAGGACCAAGGACCAAAGACCAAGCACCAAGGATCAAGGACCAAAGACCAAGGACCAAGGACCAAAGACCAAGGACCAAGGACCAAAGACCAAAGACCAAGGACCAAGGACCAATGACCAAGGACCAAGGACCAAAGACCAAAGACCAAGGACCAAGGACCAAAGACCAAAGACCAAGGACCAAGGACCAAAGACCAAAGACCAAGGACCAAGGACCAAAGACCAAGGACCAAGGACCAAAGACCAAGGACCAAAGACCAAGGACCAAGGACCAAAGACCAAGGACCAAGGACCAAGGACCAAAGACCAAGGACCAAGGACCAAAGACCAAGGACCAAGGACCAAGGACCAAGGACCAAGGACCAAAGACCAAGGACCAAAGACCAAGGACCAAGGACCAAAGACCAAGGACCAAAGACCAAGGACCAAGGACCAAGGACCAAGGACCAAAGACCAAGGACCAAGGACCAAGGACCAAAGACCAAGGAACAAGGACCAAAGACCAAGGACCAAAGACCAAGGACCAAGGACCAAGGACCAAAGACCAAGGACCAAAGACCAAGGACCAAGGACCAAGGACCAAGGACCAAAGACCAAAGACCAAGGACCAAAGACCAAGGACCAAAGACCAAGGACCAAGGACCAAGGACCAAAGACCAAGGACCATGGACCAAAGACCAAAGACCAAGGACCAAGGACCAAAGACCAAAGACCAAGGACCAAGGACCAAAGACCAAGGACCAAGGACCAAAGACCAAGGACCAAAGACCAAGGACCAAGGACCAAAGACCAAGGACCAAGGACCAAGGACCAAAGACCAAGGACCAAGGACCAAAGACCAAGGACCAAGGACCAAGGACCAAGGACCAAAGACCAAAGACCAAGGACCAAAGACCAAGGACCAAAGACCAAGGACCAAGGACCAAGGACCAAAGACCAAGGACCAAAGACCAAGGACCAAGGACCAAAGACCAAGGACCAAAGACCAAGGACCAAAGACCAAGGACCAAGGACAAAAGACCAAGGACCAAAGACCAAAGACCAAGGACCAAAGACCAAAGACCAAGGACCAAGGACCAAAGACCAAGGACCAAGGACCAAGGACCAAAGACCAAAGATCAAGGACCAAGGACCAAAGACCAAAGACCAAGGACCAAGGACCAAGGACCAAAGACCAAGGACCAAGGACCAAAGACCAAGGACCAAGGACCAAGGACCAAAGACCAAGGACCAAGGACCAAAGACCAAAGACCAAGGACCAAGGACCAAAGACCAAGGACCAAGGACCAAAGACCAAGGACCAAGGACCAAAGACCAAGGACCAAAGACCAAGGACCAAGGACCAAGGACCAAAGACCAAAGACCAAGGACCAAGGACCAAAGACCAAGGACCAAAGACCAAGGACCAAGGACCAAAGACCAAGGACCAAGGACCAAGGACCAAGGACCAAAGACCAAAGACCAAGGACCAAAGACCAAAGACCAAGGACCAAGGACCAAAGACCAAGGACCAAGGACCAAAGACCAAGGACCAAAGACCAAGGACCAAGGACCAAAGACCAAAGACCAAGGACCAAGGACCAAGGACCAAAGACCAAGGACCAAAGACCAAGGACCAAGGACCAAAGACCAAGGACCAAGGACCAAGGACCAAGGACCAAAGACCAAGGACCAAAGACCAAGGACCAAGGACCAAAGACCAAAGATCAAGGACCAAGGACCAAGGACCAAGGACCAAAGACCAAGGACCAAAGACCAAGGACCAAGGACCAAAGACCAAGGACCAAGGACCAAAGACCAAGGACCAAAGACCACGGACCAAGGACCAAAGACCAAGGACCAAGGACCAAAGACCAAAGACCAAGGACCAAGGACCAAAGACCAAGGACCAAGGACCAAGGACCAAAGACCAAGGACCAAAGACCAAGGACCAAGGACCAAAGACCAAGGACCAAGGACCAAAGACCAAAGACCAAGGACCAAGGACCAAGGACCAAGGACCAAAGACCAAGGACCAAGGACCAAGGACCAAGGACCAAAGACCAAGGACCAAGGACCAAAGACCAAAGACCAAGGACCAAGGACCAAGGACCAAGGACCAAAGACCAAAGACCAAGGACCAAGGTCTAAAGACCAAGGACCAAGGACCAAGGACCAAGGACCAAGGACCAAAGACCAAGGACCAAGGACCAAAGACCAAGGACCAAGGACCAAAGACCAAGGACCAAGGACCAAAGACCAAGGACCAAGGACCAAGGACCAAAGACCAAGGACCAAGCACCAAGGACCAAAGACCAAGGACCAAGGACCAAAGACCAAAGACCAAGGACCAAGGACCAAGGACCAAAGACCAAGGACCAAGGACCAAAGACCAAGGACCAAAGACCAAGGACCAAGGACCAAAGACCAAGGACCAAGGACCAAAGACCAAGGACCAAAGACCAAGGACCAAGGACCAAAGACCAAGGACCAAGGACCAAAGACCAAAGACCAAGGACCAAGGACCAAGGACCAAAGACCAAAGACCAAGGACCAAGGACCAAAGACCAAAGACCAAGGACCAAGGACCAAAGACCAAGGACCAAAGACCAAGGACCAAGGACCAAAGACCAAGGACCAAGGACCAAGGACCAAAGACCAAGGACCAAAGACCAAGGACCAAGGACCAAAGACCAAGGACCAAGGACCAAAGACCAAAGACCAAGGACCAAGGACCAAGGACCAAGGACCAAAGACCAAGGACCAAGGACCAAAGACCAAGGACCAAGGACCAAAGACCAAGGACCAAGGACCAAAGACCAAGGACCAAAGACCAAGGACCAAGGACCAAAGACCAAGGACCAAGGACCAAAGACCAAAGACCAAGGACCAAGGACCAAGGACCAAAGACCAAAGACCAAGGACCAAGGACCAAAGACCAAAGACCAAGGACCAAGGACCAAAGCCCAAGGACCAAGGACCAAGGACCAAAGACCAAGGACCAAGGACCAAAGACCAAGGACCAAGGACCAAGGACCAAAGACCAAGCACCAAGGATCAAGGACCAAAGACCAAGGACCAAGGACCAAAGACCAAGGACCAAGGACCAAAGACCAAAGACCAAGGACCAAGGACCAATGACCAAGGACCAAGGACCAAAGACCAAAGACCAAGGACCAAGGACCAAAGACCAAAGACCAAGGACCAAGGACCAAAGACCAAAGACCAAGGACCAAGGACCAAAGACCAAGGACCAAGGACCAAAGACCAAGGACCAAAGACCAAGGACCAAGGACCAAAGACCAAGGACCAAGGACCAAGGACCAAAGACCAAGGACCAAGGACCAAAGACCAAGGACCAAGGACCAAGGACCAAGGACCAAGGACCAAAGACCAAGGACCAAAGACCAAGGACCAAGGACCAAGGACCAAAGACCAAGGACCAAAGACCAAGGACCAAGGACCAAGGACCAAGGACCAAAGACCAAGGACCAAGGACCAAGGACCAAAGACCAAGGAACAAGGACCAAAGACCAAGGACCAAAGACCAAGGACCAAGGACCAAGGACCAAAGACCAAGGACCAAAGACCAAGGACCAAGGACCAAGGACCAAGGACCAAAGACCAAAGACCAAGGACCAAAGACCAAGGACCAAAGACCAAGGACCAAGGACCAAGGACCAAAGACCAAGGACCATGGACCAAAGACCAAAGACCAAGGACCAAGGACCAAAGACCAAAGACCAAGGACCAAGGACCAAAGACCAAGGACCAAGGACCAAAGACCAAGGACCAAAGACCAAGGACCAAGGACCAAAGACCAAGGACCAAGGACCAAGGACCAAAGACCAAGGACCAAGGACCAAAGACCAAGGACCAAGGACCAAGGACCAAAGACCAAAGACCAAGGACCAAAGACCAAGGACCAAAGACCAAGGACCAAGGACCAAGGACCAAAGACCAAGGACCAAAGACCAAGGACCAAGGACCAAAGACCAAGGACCAAAGACCAAGGACCAAAGACCAAGGACCAAGGACAAAAGACCAAGGACCAAAGACCAAAGACCAAGGACCAAAGACCAAAGACCAAGGACCAAGGACCAAAGACCAAGGACCAAGGACCAAGGACCAAAGACCAAAGATCAAGGACCAAGGACCAAAGACCAAAGACCAAGGACCAAGGACCAAGGACCAAAGACCAAGGACCAAGGACCAAAGACCAAGGACCAAGGACCAAGGACCAAAGACCAAGGACCAAGGACCAAAGACCAAAGACCAAGGACCAAAGACCAAGGACCAAGGACCAAAGACCAAGGACCAAGGACCAAAGACCAAGGACCAAAGACCAAGGACCAAGGACCAAGGACCAAAGACCAAAGACCAAGGACCAAGGACCAAAGACCAAGGACCAAAGACCAAGGACCAAGGACCAAAGACCAAGGACCAAGGACCAAGGACCAAGGACCAAGGACCAAAGACCAAAGACCAAGGACCAAAGACCAAAGACCAAGGACCAAGGACCAAAGACCAAGGACCAAGGACCAAAGACCAAGGACCAAAGACCAAGGACCAAGGACCAAAGACCAAAGACCAAGGACCAAGGACCAAAGACCAAGGACCAAGGACCAAAGACCAAGGACCAAGGACCAAGGACCAAGGACCAAAGACCAAGGACCAAAGACCAAGGACCAAGGACCAAAGACCAAAGATCAAGGACCAAGGACCAAGGACCAAGGACCAAAGACCAAGGACCAAAGACCAAGGACCAAGGACCAAAGACCAAGGACCAAGGACCAAAGACCAAGGACCAAAGACCAAGGACCAAGGACCAAAGACCAAGGACCAAGGACCAAAGACCAAAGACCAAGGACCAAGGACCAAAGACCAAGGACCAAGGACCAAGGACCAAAGACCAAGGACCAAAGACCAAGGACCAAGGACCAAAGACCAAGGACCAAAGACCAAGGACCAAGGACCAAAGACCAAGGACCAAGGACCAAAGACCAAGGACCAAGGACCAAAGACCAAAGACCAAGGACCAAGGACCAAGGACCAAAGACCAAGGACCAAGGACCAAAGACCAAAGACCAAGGACCAAGGACCAAAGACCAAGGACCAAGGACCAAAGACCAAGGACCAAGGACCAAAGACCAAGGACCAAGGACCAAAGACCAAAGACCAAGGACCAAGGACCAAAGACCAAGGACCAAGGACCAAAGACCAAGGACCAAGGACCAAAGACCAAAGACCAAGGACCAAGGACCAAAGACCAAGGACCAAAGACCAAGGACCAAGGACCAAAGACCAAAGACCAAGGACCAAAGACCAAGGACCAAAGACCAAGGACCAAGGACCAAAGACCAAAGACCAAGGACCAAAGACCAAAGACCAAGGACCAAAGACCAAAGACCATGGACCAAAGACTACTATACTTTACTATGATACTATACAATGTTAATATGATACTATACTATACTGTGCTACTATACTGTGTTACTATACTGTGTTACTATACTATACTATGTTACTATGATACTGTGTTACTATGATACTATACTATGTTACTATGATACTGTGTTACTATGGATACTATACTATGTTACTATACTATGTTACTGCGATACTGTGTTACTATGATACTATACTAGGTTACTATGATTCGATGTTACTATGATACTATACTATTTTACTATGATACTGCGTTACTATGATATTGTGTTACCATACTATACTATGTTACTATACTATGTTACTGTGATTCTGTGTTTCTATACTATACGATGTTACTATGATACTATACTATGTTACTACGTAACTATACTATGTTACTACGATACTGTGTTACTATGATTCTATACTCTGTTACTATGATGCTGTGTTACTATGATACTGTGTTTCTATACTATACGATGTTACTATGTTAGTATGATACTGTGTTACTATGATACTATGTTACTATGATACTATAAGATGTTACTATGATACTGTGTTACTGTGATACTATAATATGTTACTATAATACTATACTATGTTACTATAATACTGTACTATGTTACTATAATACTATACTATGTTACTATGATACTGTACTATGTTACTATGATTCAACAAGGTCATCTATGTGCGGATCCACAAGAGATGGGTGAGATCCTAAATGAATATTTCACATCGGTATTTACGGTTGAGAAAGGCATGGATGTTAGGGAACTTGGGGAAATAAATAGTGATGTCTTGAGGAGTGTACATATTACAGAGAGGGAGGTGCTGGAAGTCTTAACGCGCATCAAGGTAGATAAATCTCCGGGACCTGATGAAATGTATCCCAGGACGTTATGGGAGGTTAGGGAGGAAATTGCGGGTCCCCTAGCAGAGATATTTGAATCATCCACCGCTACAGGTGAGGTGCCTGAAGATTGGAGGGTAGCAAATGTTGTGCCTTTGTTTAAGAAGGGCGGCAGGGAAAAGCCTGGGAACTACAGACCGGTGAGCCTGACATCTGTAGTGGGTATGTTGTTAGAGGGTATTCTGAGGGACAGGATCTACAGGCATTTGGAGAGGCAGGGACTGATTAGGAACAGTCAGCATGGTTTTGTGAGAGGAAAATCATGTCTCACGAATTTGATTGAGTTTTTTGAAGGGGTAACCAAGAAGATAGATGAGGGCTGTGCAGTAGATAAAGCAGCCCGCTTGATTGGCACCCCATCCACCACCCTAAACATTCACTCCCTTCACCACCGGCGCACTGTGGCTGCAGTGTGTACCATCCACAGGATGAACTGCAGCAACTCGCCAAGGCTTCTTCGACAGCACCTCCCAAACCCGCGACCTCTACCACCAAGAAGGACAAGGGCAGCAGGCGCATGGGAACAACACCACCTGCACGTTCCCCTCCAAGTCACACACCATCCCGACTTGGAAATATATCGCCGTTCCTTCATTGTCGCTGGGTCAAAATCCTGGAACTCCCTAACAGCACTGTGGGAGAACCGTCACCACACGGACTGCAGCGGTTCAAGAAGGTGGCTCACCACCACCTTCTCAAGGGCAATTAGGGATGGGCAATAAATGCCGGCCTTGCCAGCGACGCCCACATCCCGTGAACGAATAAAAAAAATTTTAAAAAAAGACGTGGTCTACATGGACTTCAGCAAAGCCTTTGACAAGGTACCGCATGGTAGGTTGTTACATAAGGTTAAATCTCATGGGATCCAAGGTGAGGTAGCCAATTGGATACAAAATTGGCTTGACGACAGAAGACAGAGGGTGGTTGTAGAGGGTTGTTTTTCAAACTGGATGACTGTGTCCAGCGGTGTGCCTCAGGGATCGGTGCTGGGTCCGCTGTTATTTGTTATTTATATTAATGATTTGGATGAGAATTTAGGAGGCATGGTTAGTAAGTTTGCAGATGACACCAAGATTGGTGGCATTGTGGACAGTGAAGAAGGTTATCTAGGATTGCAACGGGATCTTGATAAATTGGGCCAGTGGGCCGATGAATGGCAGATGGAGTTTAATTTAGATAAATGTGAGGTGATGCATTTTGGTAGATCGAATCGGGCCAGGACCTACTCCGTTAATGGTAGGGCGTTGGGGAGAGTTATAGAACAAAGAGATCTAGGAGTACAGGTTCATAGCTCCTTGAAAGTGGAGTCACAGGTGGATAGGGTGGTGAAGAAGGCATTCAGCATGCTTGGTTTCATTGGTCAGAACATTGAATGCAGGAGTTGGGATGTCTTGTTGAAGTTGTACAGGGCATTGGTGAGGCCACACTTGGAATACTGTGTACAGTTCTGGTCACCCTATTATAGAAAGGATATTATTAAACTAGAAAGAGTGCAGAAAAGATTTACTAGGATGCTACCGGGACTTGATGGTTTGACTTACAGGGAGAGGTTAGACAGACTGGGACTTTTTTCCCTGGAGAGTAGGAGGTTAAGGGGTGATCTTATAGAAGTCTATAAAATAATGAGGGGCATAGATAAGGTAGATAGTCAAAATCTTTTCCCAAAGGTAGGGGAGTCTATAACAAGGGGGCATAGATTTAAGGTGAGAGGGGAGAGATACAAATGGGTCCAGAGGGGCAATTTTTTCACTCAAAGGGTGGTGAGTGTCTGGAACGAGCTGCCAGAGGCAGTAGTAGAGGCGGGTACAATTTTGTCTTTTAAAAAGCATTTGGACAGTTACATGGGTAAGATGAGTATAGAGGGATATGGGCCAAGTGCAGGCAATTGGGACTAGCTTAGTGGTATAAACTGGGCGACATGGACATGTTGGGCCGAAGGGCCTGTTTCCATGTTGTAACTTCTATGATTCTATGATACTGTGTTACTATTATACTATACTATGTTACTTTGATGCTGTGTTACTCTGTTAATGACACTGTGTTACTATGATGCTATGTTATTATGATACTATACTGTTACTATGATACTGTGTTACTGTGATACTGTGTTACTATGATACTATACTATGTTACGATGATACTGTGTTACTATGATACTATACTATGTTACTGGGCTAGTAATCCAGAGGCCTGGACTAAAATCCAGAGTCATGAGTTCAAATCCCGCCACGGCAGCTGGCGAATTTAAATTCAATTAATTAATTAAATTCAATTAATTAAATAAAAATCTGGAATGAAAATACTAGTATCAGTAATGATGGCCATGAAACTACCGGATTGTCATAAAAACCCATCTGGTTCACTAATGTCCTTCAGGGAAGGAAGCCTGCCGTCCTTACCTGGTCTGGCCTATATGTGACTCCAGACCCACAGCAATGTGGTTGATTCTTAATTGCCCTCTGAAATGGCCCAGCAAGCCACTCAGTTGTAAAATCTCGCTACGAAAAGTCATAATAAGAATAAAACCGGACAGACCACCCGGCATCGGACCACTAGGCACCGGACACGACAACGGCAAAACACCAAGCCCAGTCGACCCTGCAAGGTCCTCCTTACTAACATCTGGGGACTTGTGCCAAAATTGGGAGAGCTGTCCCACAGACTAGTCAAGCAACAGCCTGACATAGCCATACTCACAGAATCATATCTTTCAGCCAACGTCCCAGACTCTTCCATCACCATCCCTGGGAATGTCCTGTCCCACCGGCAGGACAGACCCACCAGAGGTGGCGGTACAGTGATATACAGTCAGGAGGGAGTGGCCCTGGGAGTCCTCAACATTGACTCTGGACCCCATGAAATCTCATGGCATCAGGTCAAACATGGGCAAGGAAACCTCCTGCTGATTACCACCTACCGTCCTCCCTCAGCTGATGAATCAGTCCTCCTCCATGTTGAGCACCACTTGGAGGAAGCACTGAGGGTAGCAAGGGCACAAAATGTACTCTGGGTGGGGGACTTCAATGTCCATCACCAAGAGTGGCTCGGTAGCACCACTACTGACCGAGCTGGCCGAGTCCTGAAGGACATAGCTGCTAGACTGGGCCTGCGGCAGGTGGTGAGCGAACCAACACGAGGGAAAAACTTACTTGACCTCGTCCTCACCAATCTACCTGTCGCAAATGCATCTGTCCATGACAGTATTGGTAGGAGTGACCACCGCACAGTCCTCGTGGAGATGAAGTCCCATCTTCGCACTGAGGACACCATCCAACGTGTTGTGTGGCACTACCACCGTGCTAAATGGGATAGATTCAGAACAGATCTAGCAGCTCAAAACTGGGCATCCATGAGGCGCTGTGGGCCATCAGCAGCAGCAGAATTGTATTCCAGCACAATCTGTAACCTCATGGCCCGGCATATTCCTCACTCTACCATTACCAACAAGCCAGGGGATCAACCCTGGTTCAATGAGGAGTGTAGAAGAGCATGCCAGGAGCAGCACCAGGCGTACCTAAAAATGAGGTGCCAACCTGGTGAAGCTACAACTCAGGACTACATGCATGCTAAACAGCGGAAGCAACATGCTATAGACAGAGCTAAGCGATTCCACAACCAACGGATCAGATCAAAGCTCTGCAGTCCTGCCACATCCAGTCGTGAATGGTGATGGACAATGAAACAACTAACGGGAGGAGGAGGCTCTGCAAACATCCCCATTCTCAATGATGGCGGAGTCCAGCACGTGAGTGCAAAAGACAAGGCTGAAGCATTTGCAACCATCTTCAGCCAGAAGTGCCGAGTGGATAATCCATCTCAGCCTCCTCCCGATATCCCCACCATCACGGAAGCCAGTCTTCGGCCAATTCGTTTCACTCCATGTGATATCAAGAAACGGCTGAGTGCACTGGATACAGCAAAGGCTATGGGCCCCGACAACATCCCAGCTGTAGTGCTGAAGACTTGTGCTCCAGAACTAGCTGCGCCTCGAGCCAAGCTGTTCCAGTACAGCTACAACACTGGCATCTACCCGACAATGTGGAAAATTGCCCAGGTATGTCCTGTCCACAAAAAGCAGGACAAATCCAATCCGGCCAATTACCGCCCCATCAGTCTACTCTCAATCATCAGCAAAGTGATGGAAGGTGTCATCGACAGTGCTATCAAGCGGCACTTACTCACCAATAACCTGCTCACCGATTCTCAGTTTGGGTTCCGCCAGAACCACTCGGCTCCAGACCTCATTACAGCCTTGTCCAAACATGGACAAAAGAGCTGAATTCCAGAGGTGAGGTGAGAGTGACTGCCCTTGACATCAAGGCAGCATTTGACCGAGTGTGGCACCAAGGAGCCCCAGTAAAATTGAAGTCCATGGGAATCAGGGGGAAAACTCTCCAGTGGCTGGAGTCATACCTAGCACAAAGGAAGATGGTAGTGGTTGTTGGAGGCCAATCATCTCAGCCCCAGTGCATTGCTGCAGGAGTTCCTCAAGGCAGTGTCCTAGGCCCAACCATCTTCAGCTGCTTCATCAATGACCTTCCCTCCATCATAAGGTCAGAAATGGGGATGTTCGCTGATGACTGCACAGTGTTCAGTTCCATTCGCAACCCCTCAGATAATGAAGCAGTCCGAGCCTGCATGCAGCAAGACCTGGACAACATCCAGGCTT
The DNA here is from genome assembly GCF_035084215.1 of Heptranchias perlo. NCBI lineage: Eukaryota > Metazoa > Chordata > Chondrichthyes > Hexanchiformes > Hexanchidae > Heptranchias > Heptranchias perlo. The sequence goes on from NW_027139273.1 coordinate 365,694, forward strand.
GGGCTCATAAGTGGCAAGTAACATTCGCTCCAGTTAAGTGCCAGGCAATGACCATCTCCAACAAGAGAGAGTCTAACCACCTCCCCTTGACATTCAACGGCATTACCATCGCCGAATCCCCTACCATCAACATCCTGGGGGTCACCATTGACCAGACACTTAACTGGACCAGCCATATAAATACTGTGGCTACGAGAGCAGGTCAGAGGCTGGGTATTCTGCGGCGAGTGACTCACCTCCTGACTCCCCAAAGCCTTTCCACCATCTACAAGGCACAAGTCAGGAGTGTGATGGAATACTCTCTACTTGCCTGGATGAGTGCAGCTCCAACAACACTCAAGAAGCTCGACACCATCCAAGATAAAGCAGCCCGCTTGATTGGCACCCCATCCACCACCCTAAACATTCACTCCCTTCACCACTGGCGCACTGTGGCTGCAGTGTGTACCATCCACAGGATGCACTGCAGCAACTCGCCAAGGCTTCTTCGACAGCACCTCCCAAACCCGCGACCTCTACCACCTAGAAGGACAAGAGCAGCAGGCGCATGGGAACAACACCACCTGCACGTTCCCCTCCAAGTCACACACCATCCCGACTTGGAAATATATCACCGTTCCTTCATCGTCGCTGGGTCAAAATCCTGGAACTCCCTTCCTAACAGCACTGTGGGAGAACCTTCACCACACGGACTGCAGCGGTTCAAGAAGGCGGCTCACCACCACCTTCTCGAGGGCAATTAGGGATGGGCAATAAATGCCGGCCTCGCCAGCGACGCCCACATCCCATGAACGAATAAAAAGAATGATACTATACTATACTGTTGCTATGATACTGTGTTACTATGATACTGTGATGCTATACTATGTTATTATGATACTGTGTTGCTATGATACTATACTATGTTACTATGAAACCATACTATGTTACTATGATTGTGTGTTACTATGATACTATGCTGTTACTATGATACTGTGTTTCTATGATACTATACTGTGTTACTATGATACTATGTTACTCTGATACTATACTGTTACTATGATACTATGTTACTATGCTACTATATGATGTTAATATGATACTATACTATACTGTGTTACTATACTACGTTACTATGATACTGTGTTACTTTGATACTATGATACTGTACAATGTAACTATGATACTATACTGTGTTACTATGATACTATATGATGTTGCTATGATACTATACTATGATACTATACTATGATACTATACTGTGATACTATACTATGTTACTATACTATGATACTATACTATGTTACTATACTGTGTTACTATAATACTATACGATGTTACTATGTTACTGTGTTACTATGATACTTTTCCTTTCTGTCTCTTTTTTCTCGTAATTCAATCTATCTTTCCTCTCTTTCTGTACCTGATTTGACATTGAATTCACCCCCTTGAATTCACTTTCCTGCTCAGTCCTTCCGCTGTTTATTTTCTAAACCTTAAATCTGATTGGTTAAGGAGATACCCAGTTACATGCCCTGTTCACTCAGGTCCCAGATGCCCTGTTTCCCTCGCTGCCCCGTTGCCAGCTCACACTTTCAACAACTTTGTGGGCAAAAATGTTTTGAGCTGAAGGTGTAGGGGCAAGTCTAACAAACGACAGATGCCATTAAATGCCCTGCTACAGCAAAATCTGGCCCACAGTATTCAGCATGGGGATGCAGCTAAGGGTAGCATTCCAGGGACAGGACTGCACCAACCTCTCAACATGATCATCAACTGCTCTGTCAATGTCCAATTGTCTGCCCACCAACAAGAACATTCTGCATACAAATGTACATTATCCAGCGACTACCCACAATCTAAATATCTTAAAGGAATCATGGGCCTTTAACCACAGGATCAGGATAAGGGAAACTTAGTTCATGACACAATTACACAACCCCTGTAGACCTCAGTAAAGAGCGTGAACTCATCAGGCAGATATCTGAGCTCCTTTAACAGCAATTCAATGGGTGCTGTACACCATGCCCTGGGGGAGCTGCATGCCACATAGTACAGCCACAGGAAGGGGGATAGACTTGGCTGTGTATAGGGAGCTGTCACAAGCCAAGAGAGGGGAGGAGAACAAGACGACGGTGATGGTGAGCCACCAGAAACAGAAGAAAGTGCAGAAAGAGGCATGGTTTCATCAGGTTGTCACTGGTCAGGTCAGGCATGCAAAGCACCTCGCAGCATTAATATCATAAAGGCTTAAACCTTCCTGTTGCATTCCCTGTGCCTACTTTTTTAAAACCATTTCTTATCATTGTTCTTATATTTTAAAGATAAAGTCACAAACAAACCAATGCCTACAAAGTTTCAGTTCCATGTTATTTTTATTTCTGGTAACTGTTTAAGGTGACACTGTCCTTTATCCTGGTGAAATGTGTTTGAATGCACCGTGATCTTTGGAGTGAACTACTCTTATCACAAGGAGCAGGTGTGAAGGCTTCCTCAGAGGTCTCCTTAGGACTTTCTTCTGACTGCTGTACCCCAGAAATAGCACCGTCCTGCCCCCGCCGGGGGGAGAGGGGAGAGTGTCTGTACCCCAGAAATAGCACCGTCCTGCCCCCGCCGGGGGGAGAGGGGACAGTGTCTGTACCCCAGAAATAGCACCGTCCTGCCCCCGCCGGGGGGAGAGGGGACAGTGTCTGTACCCCAGAAATAGCACCGTCCTGCCCCCGCCGGGGGGAGAGGGGACAGTGTCTGTACCCCAGAAATAGCACCGTCCTGCCCCCGCCGGGGGGAGAGGGGACAGTGTCTGTACCCCAGAAATAGCACCGTCCTGCCCCCGCCGGGAGAGAAGGGACAGTGTCTGTACCCCAGAAATAGCACCGTCCTGCCCCCGCCGGGGGGAGAGGGGACAGTGTCTGTACCCCAGAAATAGCACCGTCCTGCCCCCGCCGGGGGGAGAGGGGATAGTGTCTGTACCCCAGAAATAGCACCGTCCTGCCCCCGCCGGGGAGAGAAGGGACAGTGTCTGTACCCCAGAAATAGCACCGTCCTGCCCCCGCCGGGGGGAGAGGGGAGAGTGTCTGTACCCCAGAAATAGCACCGTCCTGCCCCCGCCGGGGGGAGAGGGGACAGTGTCTGTACCCCAGAAATAGCACCGTCCTGCCCCCGCCGGAAGAGAGGGGACAGTGTCTGTACCCCAGAAATAGCACCGTCCTGCCCCCGCCGGGGGGAGAGGGGAGAGTGTCTGTACCCCAGAAATAGCACCGTCCTGCCCCCGCCGGGGGGAGAGGGGAGAGTGTCTGTACCCCAGAAAAAGCACCGTCCTGCCCCCGCCGGGGGGAGAGGGGAGAGTGTCTGTACCCCAGAAAACAAGGTCTTCTAATATAGTAGCACTCCTGATGCATATCTGACGGTGTTCTGACAGTGCATCAACAACAGCAGTTCTTAAAGGGCTGCTGGGCATTGCTAAAGCTGTCCTGCCACTGAAGGAGAAATGGCTACAGCAACAAAGCGAAGGAAAACTCCACCCTATTACGTTCTTTGCTTTTTATTCATCATTTTCTTACTCATTCACTATCCCCATACAGACACACAGTGGGATGCTGCAGCATACCTCACTGGAATATCTTGCCATACAAGCTGTCTTAAGGGGTCTTTTTACTGCCATCACAGATGTCCTTGTTCGATCCTCTAGCTGTCCAGTCTCAAGCGAGGAGCTCACAGCACCTCGGTACAGGGATGACATAAAAAAGGAAATAAGGAAAGCAAAGAGAGGGCATGAAAAAATATTAGCTAGTAAGATTAAAGAAAACCCAAAGATGTTTTATCAGTACATTAAGAACAAGAGGATAGCTAAGGAAAGGGTGGGACCTATCAGGGATGATAAGGGTAACTTGTGTGTAGAAGCAGAGGATGTGGGTAGGGTTTTAAATGAATATTTTGTCTCCGTATTCACAAAGGAAAGGGATGATCCGAATGTAGTAGTTAAAGAGGAGAGGTGTGAAATATTGGATAAGGTAAACATAACGAGAGAGGAAGTACTGGAGAGACTGGAATCCTTGAAAGTTGATAAGTCACCAGGGCCGGATGGATTGTTTCCTGGACTATTGAAGAAAGCCAGGGAGGAAATAGCGGATGCTCTGAGGATCATTTTCCAATCCTCACTAGATACAGGGGAGGTACCGGAGGACTGGAAGACTGCAAACGTAGTACCATTGTTTAAAAAGGGTACGAGGGAAAGGCCAAACAATTATAGGCCGGTCAGTCTTAACTCGATGGTGGGCAAACTATTAGAATCAATTCTGAGAGATGGGATAAACTGTCATTTGGAAAGGCATGGTTTAATCAGGGATAGTCAGCATGGATTTGTTCAGGGAAGGTCATGCCTTACAAATCTGATTGAATTCTTTGAGGAAGTGACGAGGAGGATTGATGAGGGTAGTGCAGTGGATGTTGTCTACATGGATTTTAGTAAGGCATTTGACAAGGTCCCACATGGCAGACTGGTCAGAAAGGTAAAAGCCCATGGGATACAGGGAAATGTGGCGAATTGGATCCAAAATTGGCTCAGTAACAGGAAACAAAGGGTAAAAGTCGATGGATATCTTTGCGAATGGAAATCCATTTCCAGTGATGTGCCACAGGGCTCAGTGTTGGGTCCCTTGCTGTTTGTGGTATATATTAATGATTTGGACTTGAATGTAGGGGGCATGATTGGCAAATTTGCAGACAACACAAGAATTGGCCGTGTAGTTGGTAGTGAAGAGGATAGCTGTAGACTCCAAGAAGATATCAATGGGTTGGTGGAGTGGGCGGAAAAGTGGCAAATGGAGTTCAACCCGGAAAAGTGTGAGGTAACGTACTTAGGGAGGGCAAACAGTAAAAGGGAATATGCAGTAAACGGAAATATATTGAGAGGGGTCGAGGAAGTGAGAGACCTTGGAGTGCATGTGCACAGGTCCCTGAAGGTGGCAGTACAGGTAGATAAGGTTGTGAAGAAGGCATACGGAATGCTCTCCGTTGTTAGCCGAGGTAGAGAATACAAAAGCAGGGATGTAATGATGGAACTGTATAAAATGCTGGTAAGGCCACAGCTGGAGTATTGTGCGCAGTTCTGGTCACCACATTACACGAAGGATGTAATTGCTCTGGAGAGAGTGCAGAGAAGATTTACAAGAATGTTGCCAGGGCTTGAAAATTGCAGCTACGAGGAGAGATTGGATAGGCTAGGGTTGTTTTCCTTGGAACAGAGGAGGCTGAGGGGTGACTGGATTGAGGTACAACAAAGGCTATGGGCCCCGACAATATCCCGGCTGTAGTGCAAAAGACTTGTGCTTCAGAACGAGCTGCGCCTCTAGCCAAGCTGTTCCAGTACAGCTACAACACTGGCATCTTCCGACAATGTGGAAAATTGCCCAGGTATGTCCTGTCCACAAAAAGCAGGACAAATCCAAACCGGCCCATTACTGCCCCATCAGTCTACTCTCAATCATCAGCAAAGTGATGGAAGGTGTCGTCGACAGTGCTATCAAGCGGCACTTACTCACCAATAACCTGCTCACCGATGCTCAGTTTGGGTTCCGCCAGGACCACTCGGCTCCAGACCTCATTACAGCCTTGGTCCAAACATGGACAAAAGAGCTGAATTCCAGAGGTGAGGTGAGAGTGACTGCCCTTGACATCAAGGCAGCATTTGACCGAGTGTGGCACCAAGGAGCCCTAGTAAAATTGAAGTCAATGGGAATCAGGAGGAAAACTCTCCAGTGGCTGGAGTCATACCTCGCACAAAGGAAGATGGTAGTGGTTGTTGGAGGCCAATCATCTCAGCCCCAGGACATTGCTGCAGGAGTTCCTCAGGGCAGTGTCCTAGGCCCAACCATCTTCAGCTGCTTCATCAATGACCTTCCTTCCATCATAAGGTCAGAAATGGGGATGTTCGTTGATTATCTAGGATTGCAACGGGATCTTGATCAATTGGGCCAGTGGGCCGATGAATGGCAGATGGAGTTTAATTTAGATAAATGTGAGGTGATGCATTTTGGTAGATCGAATCGGGCCAGGACCTACTCCGTTAATGGTAGGGCGTTGGGGAGAGTTATAGAACAAAGAGATCTAGGAGTACAGATTCATAGCTCCTTGAAAGTGGAGTCACAGGTGGATAGGGTGGTGAAGAAGGCATTCGGCATGCTTGGTTTCATTGGTCAGAACATTGAATGCAGGAGTTGGGATGTCTTGTTGAAGTTGTACAGGGCATTGGTGAGGCCACACTTGGAGTACTGTGTACAGTTCTGGTCACCCTACGGGGGCAGGACGGTGCTATTTCTGGGGTACAGACACTGTCCCCTCTCTACCGGGACTTGATGGTTTGACTTACAGGGAGAGGTTAGACAGACTGGGACTTTTTTCCCTGGAGAGTAGGAGGTTAAGGGGTGATCTTATAGAAGTCTATAAAATAATGAGGGGCATAGATAAGGTCGATAGTCAAAATCTTTTCCCAAAGGTAGGGGAGTCTATAACGAGGGGGCATAGATTTAAGGTGAGAGGGGAGAGATACAAAAGGGTCCAGAGGGGCAATTTTTTCACTCAAAGGGTGGTGAGTGTCTGGAACGAGCTGCCAGAGGCAGTAGTAGAGGCGGGTACAATTTTGTCTTTTAAAAAGCATTTGGACAGTTACATGGGTAAGATGGGTATAGAGGGATATGGGCCAAGTGCAGGCAATTGGGACTAGCTTAGTGGTATAAACTGGGCGACATGGACATGTTGGGCCGAAGGGCCTGTTTCCATGTTGTAACTTCTATGATTCTATGATTCTATGATTCCAAGTGTTCAGTTCCATTCACAACTCCTCAGATAATGAAGCAGTCCGTGCCCACATGCAGCAAGACCTGGACAACATCCAGGCTTGGGTTGAAAAGTGGCAAGTAACAGGCAATGACGATCTCCAACAAGAGAGAACCTTACCACCTCCCCTTGATATTCAACGGCATTACCATCGCCGAATCTCCCACCATCAACATCCTGGGGGTCACCACTGACCAGAAACTTAACTGGACCAGCCATATAAATACTGTGGCGACAAGAGCAGGTCAGAGGCTGGGTATTCTGCAGCGAGTGACTCACCTCCTGACTCCCCAAAGCCTTTCCACCATCCACAAGGCATAAGTCAGGAGTGTGATGGAATACTCTCCACTTGCCTGTATGAGTGCAGCTCCAACAACACTCAAGAAGCTCGACACCATCCAGGACAAAGCAGCCCACTTGATTTGCACCCCATCCACCACCCAAAACATTCACTCCCTTCACCACCGGCGCACCGTGGCTGCAGTGTGTACCATCCACAGGATGTACTGCAGAAGCTCGCCAAGGCTTCATTGACAGCACTTCCCGAACCCGTGACCTCTACCACCGAGAAGGACAAGGGCAGCAGGCACATGGGAACAACACCACCTGCACGTTCCCCTCCAAGTCACACACCATCCCGACTTGGAAATATATCGCCGTTCCTTCATCGTCGCTGGGTCAAAATCCTGGAACTCCCTTCCATTTACTGCTCATCCCTAATTGCCCTTGAGAAGGTGGTGGTGAGCCGCCTTCTTGAACCGCTGCAGTCCGTGTGGTGACGGTTCTCCCACAGTGCTGTTCAGTCGGGAGTTCCAGGATTTTGACCCAGCGACGACTAAGGAACGGCGATATATTTCCAAGTCGGGATGGTGCGTGATTTGGAGGGGAAGTGGCTTTGGGATTGGGGCCCACATTATCACATATGTGCCTTCAATAATGCCCTGCACTTTGAGGAATGCAGACAGAGAGTTCAAGTACAGGACTCTTTAGTAAAGTAATGAAAACACCACATCTGTCACCTGCATGATGCATCAGGGCATTGCTAATTGGCACATATTACAGACATCACCTTCGTTCGCTTGGAAAGAACCAGTGGCAAAAAAAACTGACAGCAGCATTCACCTTGGCAGCACTGTCCTTGAGATCTTTTCAATGTCTGGCTCCTGGACCTGCACAGTTTGCTCATGATCTCCTTCATTTCCTTTTGTCACAAAATACTGCAGCTGGACTGGCCCAGTGCCACACTGGTTCAGGCCCCATTCCAAAGACATGAGCACAAGATCAGTGCTGTGCTGCGGGAGTGCTGCACTGTCGGAGGTGCCGTCTTTTGGGTGAGATGTTAAATCGAGGCCCGTCTGTCTGAGTCCCACAGCATTATTCAAAGAAGAGCAGGGGAGTTCTCCCCGGTGCCCTGGCTAATAGTTATCCCTCAGCCAACATCACTAAAACAGGTTATCTGGTCATTGTTTCAGTGCTGTTTGTGAGAGCTTGCTGTGCGCAAATTAGCTGCTGCATTTCCTACATTACAACAGTGACTACACTTAGAATCATCGAATGAATCATAGAATCATAGAATCATAGAAGTTTACAACATGGAAACAGGCCCTTTGGCCCAACATGTCCATGTCGCCCAGTTTATACCACTAAGCTAGTCCCAATTGCCTGCACTTGGCCCATATCCCTCTATACCCATCTTACCCATGTAACTGTCCAAATGCTTTTTAAAAGACAAAATTGTACCCGCCTCTACTACTGCCTCTGGCAGCTCGTTCCAGACACTCACCACCCTTTGAGTGAAAAAATTGCCCCTCTGGACCCTTTTGTATCTCTCCCCTCTCACCTTAAATCTATGCCCCCTCGTTATAGACTCCCCTACCTTTGGGAAAAGATTTTGACTATCGACCTTATCTATGCCCCTCATTATTTTATAGACTTCGATAAGATCACCCCTTCTGAAAGTTCCTGTCTAATACCATCAAAATTGGCCTTTCCCCAATTTAGAATTTTAACTTTTGGGCCAGACCTATCCTTCTCCATAGCTATCTTAAAACTAATGGAATTATGATCACTGGTCCCAAAGTGATCCCTCACTAACACTTCTGTCACCTGCCCTTCCTTATTTCCCAAGAGGAGGTCAAGTTTTGCCCCCTCTCTAGTCGGGCCATCCACATACTGAATGAGAAATTCCTCCTGAATACACTCAACAAATTTCTCTCCATCCAAGCCCCTAATGCTATGGCTGTCCCAGTCAATGTTGGGAAAGTTAAAGTCCCCTACTATTACCACCCTATTTTTCTTGCAGCTGTCTGTAATCTCCTTACATATTTGCTCCTCAATTTCCCGTTGACTATTTGGGGGTCTGTAGTACAATCCTATCAAAGTGATCTCTCCCTTCTTATTTTTCAGTTCTACCCATATGGACTCAGTGGGCGAACCCTCGGATATATCCCCTCTCACTACTGCCGTGATGTTCTCCCTAATCAAGAACGCAACTCCCCCTCCTCTCTTACCTCCTGCTCTATCTTTCCTATAGCATCTGTACCCTGGAACATTGAGCTGCCAGTCCTGCCCCTCCCTTAGCCATGTTTCAGTAATAGCTATAACATCCCAGTCCCATGTACCCATCCATGCCCTGAGTTCATCTGCCTTGCCCATCAGACTTCTTGCATTGAAATAAATGCAGTTTAATCTAGACTTCCCTTGGTCTTTGCCCTGCTTTCTCAGACCATCTGTCCGGTCATGTTCTGTACACTCTCCCTTACTGCCTTTTGTTTCTGTCACCACTTTATTTCCCACTGACTTCCTGCATCGGTTCCCATCCCCCTGCCACATTAGTTTAAACCCTCCCGAACAGCACTGGCAAACACTCCCCCTAGGACATTGGTTCCAGTCCTGCCCAGATGCAGACCGTCCAATTTGTACTGGTCCCACCTCCCCCAGAACCGGTTCCAATGGCCCAGGAATTTGAATCCCTCCAGCTTGCACCATCTCTCAAGCCACGTATTCATCTTAGCTATCCTGTCATTCCTACTCTGACTAACCCGTGGCACTGGTAGCAATCCTGAGATTACTATCTTTGAGGTCCTACTCTTTAGTTTAACTCCTAACTCCCTAAATTCAGCTTGTAGGACCTCATCCTGTTTTTTACCTATATCGTTGGTGCCTATATGCACCACGACAACTGGCTGTTCACCCTCCCCCTCCAGAATGTCCTGCAGCCGCTCCGAGACATCCTTGACCCTTGCACCAGGGAGGCAACATACCATCCTGGAGTCTCGGTTGCGTCCGCAGAAACGCCTGTCTATTCCCCTTACAATCGAGTCCCCTATCACTATAGCTCTGCCACTCTTTTTCCTGCCCTCCTGTGCAGCAGAGCCAGCCACGGTGCCATGAACCTGGCCACTGCCACCTTCCCCTGGTGAGCCATCTCCCCCAACAGTATCCAAAACGGTATACCTGTTTTGGAGGGAGATGACCGCAGGGGACCCCTGCACTGCCTTCCTACTCTTCCTCTGTCTGTTGGTCACCCATTCACTATCTCCCTCAGTAATTTTTATCTGCGGTGTGACCAACTCACTGAACGTGCTATCCACGACTTTCTCAGCATCGCGGATGCTCCAAAGTGAGTCCATCCGCAGCTCCAGAGCCGTCAAGCGGTCAAACAATAGCTGCAGCTGGACACACTTCCCGCAGGTGAAGGAATCAGGGATACAGGAAGGAGCCCTGAATTCCCACATCCCACAAGAGGAACATGACACGGCGCTGGGATCTCCTGCCATGACTTAACCCTTAAATTAGCTTAAGAACAACTACAATGTCAAGAGAAAAAAAAAGGAAAGAAAAAAACTACTTACCACTCCCTTTAAGGAGTTTACTCCTTTAAATTGTTCTCAATTTAGAGAATGTTAACTACACTGGGGACCTTGATTCACTAAAAAATAAACGCTACTTCCTATAAGACCTGCAGACCTTCCCTTTCCTTTTACTTCAGTTACTGTAGATAAGGAGAAATACTCACCTGAACCTACTCACCAATCAGGTGCCTCCCCTGTGTCGCGTCCCGATCTGATTCCTGACGTCACTTCGAACTCGGTCGCAGCTCCACTCGGCTCCTCTCAGCGCTCTGAAATCCCGCCTTTTGGTTACAGCACAGGAGGCCATTTGGCCCATCAAGTCTGTGCCGGCTCTTTGTAAAAGCAATCCAGTTAGTCCCATTCTCCCGCTCTTTCCACATAGCCCTGCAAATTTTTTCCCTTCAAGTATTTATCTAATTCCTTTTTGAATCCTTTTGATAGGGCTTTAAACTAAGAAGGGGAGAGGAGGGGGGGTGGTGGGGAAGGGGTCAGGTGAGGGAAATTTAGAAATCTAAAGAGAAAAGTCAAGGCAACAGAGCAGTGTAGTGATTTCGGTAAAGGTAAGCTGAGTGTGAGAGGAAGGGACAGAGAGTTTAACAGAAATAGTGCATCAATGAATGAGGTCAAAGCAGGGAATAATGGTAAAAAGTTCAAATTAAAGGCTCTTTATCTGAATGCACGGACCATTTGTAACAAGATAGATCAATTAATGGCACAAATAAAGATAAATGGGTTTGATCCAATAGCCATTACAGAGATGTGGTTGCAAATGACCAAGGTTGGGAACTAAATATTCCAGGGTACTTGACATTCCAAAAAGACAGGCAGAATGGAAAAAGAGGGGGTGTAGTCTTGATAATGAAGGACGACATAAAGACAGTGGTGAGAAAGAGTCTTGGCTCAGAAGATCAGAAAGTAGAATCAATATGGGTGAAGATAAGAAATAACAAGAGGCAGAAAACACTGGTGGGAGTAGTTTATAGGCCCCCTAATAGTAGCTATACCGTTGGACAGAGTATTAATCAAGAAATAAGAGGAGCTTGTAGCAAAGGTAATGCAGTAATCATGGGGGACTTTAATCTTCATATAGACTGGGCAATTCAAATTGGCAAAGGTAGTCTGGAGGACAAGTTCATGGAATGCATTTGAGACAGTTTCCTAGAGCAATACGCCATGGAACCAACCAGGGAACAGGCTATTTTAGATCTTGTCTTGTGTAATGAGATAGGGTTAATTAGTAATCTCACAGTAAAGGATCCTCTGGGGAAGAGTGATCATAATATGGTAGAATTTCACATTGAGTTTGAGAGTGACATACTTAAGTCTGACATTGGAGTCTTAAATTTAAATAAAGCCAATTACATAGGTATGAGGGGTGAGTTGGCTAAGGTAGATTAGGAAATTAGATTAAAAGGTATGACTGTAGATAAGTAGTGGCAAACATTTAAAGAAATATTTCAGAATTCTTAATGAATATACATTCCATTGAGAAATAAACACTCAACAGGAAAAGCGATCCACCCATGGCTAACTAAAGAAGTTAATGATAGTATTAGATTAAAAGAGGCTTATAATGTTACCAAGAAGTGTAGTAAGCCTGGGGATTGGGAGAGTTTTAGAAACCAGCAAAGGATGACCAAAAAATTGATTGAGGGAGAAAATAGAATGAGAGTAAACTAGCAAGAAATATAAAAACAGATTGTAAGAGCTTCTACAAATGTGTAAAAAGAAAGAGTAGTGAAGGTAAAGTTTGGTCCCTTAGGGACTGAGACAGGAGAAATTATAATGGGGAATAAGGAAATGGCAGAGATGTTAAACAAATATTTTGTACCTGTCTTCACAGTAAAAGACACAAATAGCATATAAAAAAATAGTGGGGAACCAAGTTCAAATGAGAGTGAGAAACTTAAAACAATTAATATCAGTAGAAAAAAAGTACTAGACAAACTAAAAGCCGACAAATCCCCTGGACCTGATGGCCTACATCCTCAGGTTCTAAAAGAGGTGGCTGCAGAGACAGTGGATGCATTGGTTGTGATCTTCCAAAATTCTCTAGATTCTAGAACGGTCTCCGTGGATTGGAAAGTAGCAAAAGTAACACCGCTATTCAAGAAAGGAGGGAGAGAGAAAACAGGGAACTACAGGCCAGTTAGCCTGACATCAGTCTTCAGGAAAATGCTGGAATCCATTAAGTGGTAACAGGGCACTTAGAAAATCATAATATGATTAGGCGGAGTCAACATGGTTTTATGAAATGGAGATCGTGTTCAACAAATTCATTAGAGTTTTTTTGAGGATGTAACTAGCAGGGCAGATAAAGGGGAACCAGTGGATGTAGTATATTCGAATTTTCAAAAGGCATTCAATAAGATGCCACATAAAAGATTGCTAAGCAAGATAAGGGCTCATGGGATCGGGGGTAATATATTAACATGGATTGAGAATTGATTAACGGACAGAAAGCAGACAGTAGGGATAAACGGGTCATTCTCAGGTTGTCAGGCTGTAACTAATGGGGTGCCACAAGGATCAGTGCTTGGGCCTCAGCTATTTACAATCTACATTAATGATTCAGATGAAGGGACCAAGTGTAATGTATCCAGGTTTGCTGACAATACAAAGGAATGTGGGAAAGTAAGCTGAGAGCAGGACACAGATTCTGCAAAAGGATTGACAGGTTAAGTGAGTGGGCAAGAAGGTGGCAGATGGAGTATAATGTGGGGAAAGTGTGAGGTTATTCACTTTGGTAGGAAGAATAGAAAAACAGAATATTTTTTAAATGGCAAGAAACTAATAAATGTTGGTATTCAGAGACATCTGGATGTCCTCGTACAAGAAACACACAAAGTTAACATGCAGGTACAGCAAGAAATTAGGAAGGCAATAAAAATAGAAAATGCTGGAGAAGCTCAGCAAGTCAGGCAGCATCTGTGGAGAAAGAAACAAAGAATGACTTTCTGAGCTTCTCCAGCATTTTCTGTTTTTATTCAGATTTCCAGCATCCACAGTATTTTACTTTTCAATTAGGAAGGCAAATGGCATGCTGACCTTTATTGCAAGAGGGTTGGAGTATAAGAGTAGGGAAGTCTTACCACAAATGTACAGGGCTTTGGTGAGACCTCACCTGGAGTACTGCAAATAGTTTTGGTCTCCTTATCTAAGGAAGGATATACTTGCCTTAGAGGTGGTGTAACAAAGGTTCACTAGATTAATTCCTGGGATGAGAGGGTTGTCCTATGAGGAGAGGTTGAGTAGAATGGGCCGATACTCTCTGGAGTTTAGAAGAATGAGAGGTGATCTCATCGAAACATATAAGATTCTGAGAGGGCTTGACAGGGTAGATGCTGAGAGATTGTTTCCCCTGGCTGGAGAGTCTAGAACTAGAGGGCATAGTCGCAGGATGAGGGGTCGGCCATTTAAGACTGAGATGAGGAAGAATTTCTTCACTCAGAGGGTTGTGATTCTTTGGAATTCTCCACCCCAGAAGGATGTGGATGCTCAGTCGTTGACCATATTCATGTCTGCGATGGATGGATTTTTGGGCTCTAGGAGAATCAAGGGATTGAATGGCGGAGAAGGCTTGAGGGGCCGTATGGCCTACTCCTGCTCCTATTTCTTATGTTCTTCAGTCATGATTGAATCTGCCTCCACCATCCCCCCGGGCAGTGCATTCCAGATCCTAACCACTCGCTGGGGAAAAAAGTTTTTCCTCATGTCACCTTTTGCCAATTACCTTAAATCTTTGTCATCTGGCTCTTTACCCTTCCGCCAATGGGAACAGTTTCTCTCTCTATATTCTTTCTAGACCCTTCGTGATTTTGAATACTTCTATCAAATTTCCTCTCAACTGTCTCTGTTCCAAGGAGAACAACCCCAGCTTCTCCAGTCTATCCACGTAACTAAAGTCCCTCATCCCTGGAATCATTCTGGTAAATCTTTTCTGCACCCTCTCTAAGGCCTTCACATCTTTCCTAAAGTGCGGTGCCCAGAACTGGACACAATACTCCAGTTGTGGTTGAACCAGTGTTTTATAAAGGTTCATCATGACTTCCTTGCTTTTGTACTCTATGCCTCTATTTATAAAGCCCAGGATCCCGTATGCTTTTTTAACCGCTTTCTCAACCTACCCTGCCACTTTCAACGACCTGTGCGCATATACCCCCAGATCTCTCTGTTCCTTCACCCCTTTTAGAGTTGTGCCCTCTAGTTTATATTGCATCTCCTCATTCTTCCTACTGAAATGTATCACTTCGCATTTTTCTGCGTTAAATTTCATCTGCCACATGTCCGCCCATTCCACCAGCCTGTCTATATCCTCTTGAAGTCCATCACTATCCTCCTTACTGGGGATCTGGGGATTTGAGGATTGAGATGCATGGCTAACAAAAGAAATTAAGGATAGTATTAGATCCAAAGAGGAGTCATATAAAGTTTCCAGAAAAAGTAGCAAGCCTGAGGATTGGGAGCAGTTTAGAATTCAGCAAAAAAGGACCAAGAGATTGATTAAGAGGGGAAAAATAGAGTATGAGAGTAAACTTGCAAGGAACATAAATTTGGACTGTGAAAGCTCCTACAGGTATGTAAAAAGAAAAAGATCACTGAAGACAATTGTAGGTCCTTACAGTCAGAAACAGGAGCATTTATAATGGGGAACAAGGAAATGGCAGAGCAATTAAACAAATACTTTGGTTCTGTCTTCACGGAAGAGGATACAAATAACTTCCCAGAAATGCGAGGGAACCAAGGGTCTAGTGAGAAGGAGGAATTAAAGGAAATTAGTATTAGTAAAAAATAGTGCTGGGGAAATTAATGGGACTGAAAGCCGATAAATCCCCAGGGCCTGATAATCTGCATCCCAGAGTACTAAAAGAGGTAGCCATGGAAATAGTGGATGCATTAGTTGTCATCTTCCAAAATTCTATAGATTATGGAACAGTTCCTGCAGATTGGAGGGTGGCAAATGTAACCCCACTATTTAAAAAAGGAGGGAGAGAAAAAACAGGGAACCACAGACCAGTTAGTCTGACATCAGTAGTGGGGAAAATGCTAGAGTCTATTATAAAGGATGTGATAACAGGACACTTAGAAAATATCAACGGGATTAGACAAAGTCAACATGGATTTATGAAAGGGAAATCGTGTTTGACAAACCTACTGGAGTTTTTTGAGGATGTAACTGGTAGAATAGATAAGGGAGAACCAGTGGATGTGGTTTTCTTGGATTTTCAGAAGGCCTTTGATAAAGTCCCGCATAAGAGGTTAGTGTGCAAAATTAAAGCACGTGGGATTGGGGGGAATATACTGGCATGGATTGAAAATTGGTTAACAGACAGGAAACAGAGAGTCTTTTTCAGGATGGCAGGCAGTGACTAGTGGGGTACCGCAGGGATCAGTGCTTGGGCCCCAGTTATTCACAATATATATCAGTGATTTGGATGAGAGAACCAAATGTAATATTTCCAAGTTTGCTTACGACACAAAACTAGGTGGGATTGTGAGTTGTGAGGAGGATGCAAAGAGGCTTCAAGACGATTTAGACAAGTTGAGTGAGTGGGCAAATACATGGTAGATGCAGTATAATGTGGATAAATGTGAAGTTATCCACTTTGGAAGGAAAAACAGAAAGGCAGAGTATTATTTAAATGGTGATAGGTTGGGAAATGTTGATGTACAAAGGGACCTGGGTGTCCTTCTACACCAGTCACTGAAAGCAAACATGCAGGTGCAGCAACCAGTTAGGAAGGCAAATGGTATGTTGGCTTTCATTGCAAGAGGATTTGAGTACAGGAGCAAGGATGTCTTACTGCAGTTATACAGGGCCTTGGTGAGACCACACCTGGAGTATTGTGTCCAATTTTGGTCTCCTTACCTAAGAAAGGATATACTTGCCATAGAGGGAGTGCAGCGAAGGTTCACCAGACTGATTCCTGGGATGGCAGGACTGTCGTACGAGGTGAGATTGGGTCGACTCGGCCTGTATTCACTCAAGTTTAGAAGAATGAGAGGGGATCTCATTAAAACTTATAAAATTCTGACAGGGCTAGACAGACTGGATGCATCGAGGATATTTCCCCTGGCTGGGGGGTCCAGAACGAGGGGTCACAGTCTCAGGATACGGGGTAGGACATTTAGGACTGAGATGAGGAGAAATTTCTTCACTCAGAGGGTGGTGAACCTGTGGAATTCTCTACCACAGAGGCTGTGGAGGCCAAGTCACTGAATATATTGAAGAAGGAGCTAGATAGATTTCTAGACACAAAAGGCATCAAGGGGGATGGGGAGAGAGTGAGAATATGGTGTTGAGATAGAGGGTCAGCCATGATCATATTGAATGGCCTACTCCTGTTCCTATTTTTTTCTCTATGGAAGATTATGACCAGTACCTCTGCAATTTCCACCCTTACTTCCCTCAGCAACCTGGGATGCATCCCATCCGGACCGGGTGACTTATCTACTTTAAGTACAGCCAGTCTTTCAAGTAACTCCTCTTTATCAATTGTTTGCCCATCCAGTATCTCAACTAGCCCCTCTTTTACTGAGACTCTGGCAGCATCTTCTTCCTTGGTAAAGACAGATGCAAAGTACTCATTTAGTACCACAGCCATGTCCTCTGCCTCCATGAGTAGATCTCCTTTTTGGTCCCTAATCGGCCCCACCCCTCCTCTTACTACCTGTTTACTGTTTATATGTAGAAGACTTTTGGATTCCATTCAAAAGTACTTCATTGGCTGTAAAGCACTTTGAGGTGGTGAAATGCAAGTCTTTCTTTCTTCTGCTGCAGATGTGTTGTGACTGGGTCTTCAGTTGAGTGCTAACTGTAACATCCCACACTCAGTCTCGCTGTAAACACACAGAGTAGACTGTGTGCATTAAAAACCAGGAGGAAAAATATTAACTTTCATTGAATGTATTCTTTGTGCATTGAGTTATTGATCCCCCTTCCCTCGTGACCATGCCTTGAAGTGATGGGAAGGTTTGTGTGCTCCTGTGACCCTGAGAGCTACACTGGTGGGAGTGGAACCGGTCGGGCCACCCAAGCCAGACAGGTGGAAAGGTCGGAGCAGTGCACTGCCTTCCTGGTAGGGGTGAGACAGGCTAATGACCTGTCCATGGAAAAAAACCTTTAATTACAGAAATAACCCAGAGACAAGATGAGTCTATTACAGACTGACAAATATAAACATCAACTGTGGGAAACGGCTGGATTGCTGGATATGAGGGGAGATGATATCGGAGTCCAATATCCTACTCTGTTCAGACAGGAGTGGAAGGCTCATGTGTCACTATGCACTGGAGACTTAAAGTAACTAACAAACTAATTCACCCCAGTGTGTTCCATATCAGACGAGGGGGCTTCCTGGAAGAAGCCCACATCAACCCACTGCTTCTTCAGAAAGGAATCTGTATTTCTCTTTGTAGAATGATTAATACCAACCATTTGAAAGGGACCATTGGGTCAGAGAAGGGGAACCACCAGCAGTGTGACAGAGGTGTTCTCTCTGCCTCGTACCCCCAGATTCCCAGCTCTGAACACCATAACACGGATATTGGAGATAGGTCCAGCTGCTGCCAGCCTGCAGTGTGACTCCTAAAGTCACACGGGCCTCCCAATACTGTAATTCCCTCCAACACAGGCATCAATATTTACAAAGAATTACGTAAAAACAGGCCATAGCTTCCTCCTCGCCATATGCCTTTGCCTACTTCTGAACTTTACGGTTACGCAGCCCCTCTGTATAACTGGGAGTAATGAGACCACATAGACTGACCTGAGGTTCATGGACAGACAATACTTTTGCTGTTTTTCACTGCTGAGCTTCATCGGGTCCAGGCAGCAATAGCGGTGTGTGCAGTTTCCACAGCAGAACTGGAAGAATGAGCAGTCAAAGCCAGTGTGCCACAAACAGTCATTGCCTGCAGACACTGTGTGAGAAAGCAGAGGACAGGGATAAAATAACAGAGAAACAGAAAAGAAAGACAATCAAAGGTTTCAGCAATCTTCACTTCAGACAAAATCCTAATGTCTAAAAAAAACACAACTTTCTTTACTTGGAAAGAGTTGATTTTTGACTATTGGGTGAAAGTAAGAAAGTGATATTAAATATCTCGACTTTCAGAAAGTATTTAATAAGGTTCCCAACAGACGAACTGTGACTGAAGTAACAGCTCGTGAGATGTGAGATGAACAGCTGGATAATGGGACACAGAGAATAACAATCGGAATAGTTCCAATTGGGCAGCAATGCCAGATAGGTCCAGGTGTTCCTGATGTTCAGGATACTCAGTAATAGAACAATAGAAAAGATATAGCACAGAAGGGGGCCATTCGGCCCATCGTGTCCGCGCCGTCTTGAAGAACAACCAGGTGCCCATTCTAATCCCACCTTCCAGCACCCGGTCCGGAGCCCTGCAGCTTACAGCACTTTAGGTGCTGGTCCAGGTACTTTTTAAAAGAGTTGAGGGTCCCTGCCTCTACCACCAAGTCGGGCAGCGAATTCCATACACCCACCACCTCTGGGTAAAAAAGATTTTCCTCATGTCCCCTCTAATCCTTAATTATGATATATTAATAATGATCTTGGAAAAGTTATTGCCAGTGGAATGTTTCAGCCAGTGAATGAGAAAAAGCTGTGAGGGAAAGGACAGTCCAAGAAGACTGCTATCATTCAAAGGTTTTTACAAAAACACAATGCACATGCAGCTGAATGAGAACTGGCATTTATTAAGAAATGGTAATACATATTGATCCTAAAATAGCAAACTGTGGTTATAAGGAGGAGTAAGGTGTTCAGATAATGGTATTTATCTATCTATTATTAATAATCTTGTCCATAGCATATTCCTCGTATCCACAAATGTTACTTCTTGTAACACTTTTTATGTCAACATTTATAATTAGAAAGCTGTATGTAAACATTTTATAATGGATAAAACAGCAAAGTGATGGAAGGTGTCGTCGACAGTGCAATCAAGCGGCACTTATTCACCAATAACCTGCTCACTGATGCTCAGTTTGGGTTCCGCCAGGACCACTCGGCTCCAGACCTCATTACAGCCTTGGTCTAAACATGGACAAGAGAGCTGAATTCCAGAGGTGAGGTGAGAGTGACTGCCTTTGACATCAAGGCAGCATTTGACCGAGTGTGGCACCAAGGAGCCCTAGTAAAATTGAAGTCAAAGGGAATCAGGGGGAAAACTCTCCAGTGGCTGGAGTCATACCTAGCACAAAGGAAGATGGTAGTGGTTGTTGGAGGCCAATCATCTCAACCCCAGGACATTGCTGCAGTAGTTCCTCAGGGCAATGTCCTAGGCCTAACCATCTTCAACTGCTTCATCAATGACCTTCCCTCCATCATAAGGTCAGAAATGGGGATGTTCGTTGATGACTGCACAGTGTTCAGTTCCATTCGCAACCCCTCAGATAATGAAGCAGTCTGAGCCCGCATGCAGCAAGACCTGGACAGCTTACAGACTTAGGCTGATAAGTGGCAAGTAACATTCACACCAGACATGTGCCAGGTAATGACCATCTCCAACAAGAGAGAGTCTAACCACCTCCCCTTGACATTCAACGGCATTACCATCGCCGAATCCCCCACCATCAACATCCTGGGGGTCGCCATTGACCACAAACTTAACTGGACCAGCCATATAAATACTGTGGCTACAAGAGCAGGTCAGAGGCTGGGTATTCTGCAGCAAGAGACTCACCCCCTGACTCCCCAAAGCCTTTCCACCATCTACAAGGCACAAGTCAGGAGTGTGATGGAATACTCTCCACTTGCCTGGATGAGTGCAGCTCCAACAACACTCAAGAAGCTCGACACCATCCAGGACAAACCACCACCCTAAACATTCACTCCCTTCACCACTGGCGCACTGTGGCTGCAGTGTGTACCATCCACAGGATGCACTGCAGCAACTCGCCAAGGCTTCTTTGACAGCACCTCCCAAACCCATGACCTCTATCACCTAGAAGGACAAGAGCAGCAGGCACATGGGAACAACACCACCTGCACGTTCCCCTCCAAGTCACACACCATCCCGACTTGGAAATATATCGCCGTTCCTTCATTGTCGCTGGGTCAAAATCCTGGAACTCCCTTCCTAACAGCACTGTGGGAGAACCGTCACCACACGGACTGCAGCGGTTCAAGAAGGCGGCTCACCACCACCTTCTCAAGGGCAATTAGGGATGGGCAATAAATGCCGGCCTCGCCAGCGACACCCACATCCCATGAACGAATTTTTTAAAAATATGTAAACAGTTGCCTGTCATGCTTTGATCAGGAACCAATCAAATCACTCAAAATACTTTTGAGACAAAACTTCATCATTTTTTCCTCAGTAACTGAAATTTCTTCCGTCCAAAAGTAAGTTTTTAATAAAAAAATGTTTAATGTGTTATTTCAAATAGTATGATCAATTTTACCCGTGGAATGTCTTTTGCGTTTTTAATACTTTCATTCAAGGTTTTACTTCAAGGCCTCAGCCTATCCCAAAAGCCTGACCTTCAAATAGATATTCTCATCTCTCAACAGTTGGAAAGTTTCTACGGTATGTGTGGATTCTGGTCATGTAATCTGTGCCTCCAGATAATGCAAGCATTTGAGAGTTCCTTTGATTTTTCCAAAAGACTTTAAAAGAAACAGTTTGAATTTTCATGGCTTTATTTCAGGCACGTGATTTAACACATGCTGATTTCTATTCTGAATGACACGTTACTAACAGCAGTGATCGTGATTTCTTTGTTGACAGGAAGAAAAGAAAACAGATGGTTCATAAAATTATTTTTTAGCCACTCACCTCTTTATTTTGGTTGTATAAGTGGTTAAAAAAAATTCTCCTTTGAACCATTTATGAGGCTTAAGAAAATTTCTATGTTTAAACATTTAGAAACTGCAGAACGAATGAACTTTTGACCACTCAGTCCCATTCCCCCGCTCTTTCCCTGTAGCCCTGCAAATTTTTCCCTTCAAGTATTTATCCAATTCCTTTTTGAAAGCCACGATTGAATCTGCCTCCACCGCCCTTTCAGGCAACGCATTCCAGATCATAACCACTCGCTGCGTAAAAAAGTTTTTCCTTATGTTATCTTTGGTTCTTTTGCCAATCACCTTAAATCTGTGTCCTCTGGTTCTTGACCCTCTGCCAATCGGAACAGTTGCTCTTTATTTACTTTATGTAAACCTTTCATTGTTTTGAACATTTCTATCAAATCTCCTCTCAACCTTCTCTGTTCTGAGAACAACCCCAGCTTCTCCAGTCTATCCACATAACTGAAGTCCCTCATCCCTGGAATCATTCTCGTAAATCTTTTCTGCACCCTCTCGAAGGCCTTCACATCCCATAAAAAGGCGGGATTTCAGAGCGCCGAGAAGAGCAGAGGGAGGGGATCGGAGCAGAGGGAGGGGATCGGAGCAGAGGGAGCGGATCGGAGCAGAGGGAGGGGATCGGAGCAGAGGGAGCGGATCGGAGCAGAGGGAGCGGATCGGAGCAGAGGGAGCGGATCGGAGCAGAGGGAGGGGATCGGAGCAGAGGGAGCGGATCAGAGCAGAGGGAGGGGATCGGAGCAGAGGGAGGGGATCGGAGCAGAGGGAGGGGATCGGAGCAGAGGGAGCGGATCAGAGCAGAGGGAGGGGATCGGAGCAGAGGGAGCGGATCGGAGCAGAGGGAGCGGATCGGAGCAGAGGGAGCGGATCGGAGCAGAGGGAGCGGATCGGAGCAGAGGGAGCGGATCGGAGCAGAGGGAGCGGATCGGAGCAGAGGGAGGGAATCGGATCAGAGGGAGGGGATCGGATCAGAGGGAGGGGATCGGGTCAGAGGGAGGGGATCGGATCAGAGGGAGCGGATCGGGTCAGAGGGAGGGGATCGGAGCAGAGGGAGGGGATCGGAGCAGAGGGAGGGGATCGGAGCAGAGGGAGCGGATCGGATCAGAGGGAGCGGATCGGAGCAGAGGGAGCGGATCGGAGCAGAGGGAGGGGATCGGGTCAGAGGGAGGGGATCGGAGCAGAGGGAGCGGATCGGAGCAGAGGGAGGGGATCGGAGCAGAGGGAGGGGATCGGAGCAGAGGGAGCGGATCGGATCAGAGGGAGGGGATCGGAGCAGAGGGAGGGGATCGGGTCAGAGGGAGGGGATCGGAGCAGAGGGAGGGGATCGGAGCAGAGGGAGGGGATCGGGTCAGAGGGAGCGGATCGGAGCAGAGGGAGGGGATCGGAGCAGAGGGAGCGGATCGGAGCAGAGGGAGCGGATCGGAGCAGAGGGAGGGGATCGGAGCAGAGGGAGGGGATCGGAGCAGAGGGAGGGGATCGGAGCAGAGGGAGGGGATCGGAGCAGAGGGAGGGGATCGGAGCAGAGGGAGGGGATCGGAGCAGAGGGAGCGGATCGGAGCAGAGGGAGGGGATCGGAGCAGAGGGAGCGGATCGGAGCAGAGGGAGGGGATCGGAGCAGAGGGAGGGGATCGGATCAGAGGGAGGGGATCGGAGCAGAGGGAGGGGATCGGATCAGAGGGAGGGGATCGGAGCAGAGGGAGGGGATCGGAGCAGAGGGAGCGGATCGGAGCAGAGGGAGCGGATCGGAGCAGAGGGAGGGGATCGGAGCAGAGGGAGGGGATCGGAGCAGAGGGAGGGGATCGGGTCAGAGGGAGGGGATCGGGTCAGAGGGAGGGGATCGGAGCAGAGGGAGGGGATCGGAGCAGAGGGAGGGGATCGGGTCAGAGGGAGGGGATCGGGTCAGAGGGAGGGGATCGGAGCAGAGGGAGGGGATCGGAGCAGAGGGAGGGGATCGGAGCAGAGGGAGGGGATCGGAGCAGAGGGAGGGGATCGGAGCAGAGGGAGGGGATCGGAGCAGAGGGAGGGGATCGGAGCAGAGGGAGGGGATCGGAGCAGAGGGAGGGGATCGGAGCAGAGGGAGGGGATCGGAGCAGAGGGAGCGGATCGGAGCAGAGGGAGGGGATCGGAGCAGAGGGAGGGGATCGGAGCAGAGGGAGCGGATCGGAGCAGAGGGAGCGGATCGGAGCAGAGGGAGGGGATCGGAGCAGAGGGAGGGGATCGGAGCAGAGGGAGCGGATCGGAGCAGAGGGAGGGGATCGGAGCAGAGGGAGGGGATCGGAGCAGAGGGAGGGGATCGGAGCAGAGGGAGGGGATCGGAGCAGAGGGAGCGGATCGGAGCAGAGGGAGCGGATCGGAGCAGAGGGAGCGGATCGGAGCAGAGGGAGGGGATCGGAGCAGAGGGAGCGGATCGGAGCAGAGGGAGGGGATCGGGTCAGAGGGAGGGGATCGGAGCAGAGGGAGGGGATCGGAGCAGAGGGAGGGGATCGGGTCAGAGGGAGGGGATCGGAGCAGAGGGAGCGGATCGGAGCAGAGGGAGCGGATCGGAGCAGAGGGAGGGGATCGGAGCAGAGGGAGCGGATCGGAGCAGAGGGAGCGGATCGGAGCAGAGGGAGGGGATCGGGTCAGAGGGAGGGGATCGGGTCAGAGGGAGGGGATCGGAGCAGAGGGAGGGGATCGGAGCAGAGGGAGGGGATCGGGTCAGAGGGAGGGGATCGGAGCAGAGGGAGCGGATCGGAGCAGAGGGAGTGGGGGCCTTCAGGCGACAGCTGCGACAGAGTTCGAAGTGACGTCAGGAATCAGAAAGGGACGCGACACAGGGGAGGCACCTGATTGGTAAGTAGGTTAAGGTCAGTATTTCTACTATTCAACAGTAACTAAAGTAAAAAGAAAGGCAAGGTCTGCAGGTCTTATAGCAAGTAGTGTTTCTTAGTGAATCAAGGTCCCTGGCGTAGTTAACATTCTCTAAATTAAGAGTAATTTAAAGGAGTAAACTCTTTAAAGGGAGTAACGAACGAGCTTAATCTAAAGCAAGTGATGGAAGCAGAGCTCGCACCCGTGATATGTGGGAAGTCATGGACACTACCGGTGTCCCTGGCGACTATGTGTGCAGGAAGTGTGCCCACATGCAGCTACTGGCCAACCGTATTTCGGAGCTGGAGCTGCGGGTGGATTCACTGTGGAGCATCTGCGATGCTGAGACTATCGTGGATAGCACGTTCAGTGAGGTGGTCACACCGCAGGTAAAGATTACGCAGGCAGAAAGGAAATGGGTGACCGCCAGGCAGAGTAAAAGGACTAGGCAGGTAGAGCAGGAGTCCCCTGGGGCCATCTCCCTCTCAAACAGATATACCGCTTTGGATACTGTTGGGGAAGATGGCTTATCAGGGGAAAGCAGCAAACGCCAAGTTCGAGGCACCACGGGTGGCTCTGCTGCACAGGAGGGGAGGAAGAAGAGTGGCAGGGCTATAGTGATAGAGGATTCGATTGTAAGGGGAACAGATAGGTGTTTCTGCGGCTGTAAACGTGACTCCAGGATGGTATGTTGCCTCCCTGGTGCTAGGGTCAAGGATGTCACGGAGTGGCTGCAGGACATTCTGGAGGGGAAGGGTGAACAGCCAGTAGTCGTGGTCCATATCGGTACCAACGATATAGGTTAAAAAAAAAGGGATGAGGTCCTGCAAGGTGAATTTAAGGAGTTAGGAGATAAATTAAAAAGCAGGACCTCAAAAGGTTGTGATCTCAGGATTACTACCAGTGCCACGTGCGAGTGAGTATAGGAACAGGAGAATAGACAGGATGAATGCGTGGCTGCAGGGATGGTGTTGGAGGGAGGGATTTAGATTCCTGGGACATTGGGACCGGTTCTGGGGAAGGTGGGACCTGGACAAGCGGGACGGGTTACACCCGAGCAGGACCGGGACCAATGTCCTCGCGGGGGTGTTTGCTAGTGCTGTTGGGGAAGGTTTAAACTAGAGTGGCAGGGGGATGGGAACCTGAGCGGGGAGTCAGAGGAGGGGGAAACAAGGATAGAAACAAAAGACAGAAAGGGAAGAAGCAATAGTGGAAGGCAGAGAAAAGAAGGGTGAGAAACAAATAGGGCCAGAGTGCAAAATAAAACTAAGACTAGCAATCTTAAAAAGACAAGTCTAAAGGCATTGTGTCTTAATGCGCGGAGCATTCGCAATAAGCTCGATGAATTAACAGTGCAGATAGATATTAATGAGTATGATATAGTTGCGATTACGATCCACAGAAGGCAGTGGAGGCAGAGTCATTAGATGTATTCAAGAAGGAGATAGATATATTTCTTAATGCTAAAAGGATCAAGGGATATGGGGAAAAAGTGGGAACAGGGTACTGAGTTAGACGATCAGCCATGATCATTTTGAATGGCGGAGCAGGCCCGAAGGGCCGAACGGCCTACTCTTGCTCCTATTTTCTATGTTTCTATGGAGACATGGCTGCAGGGTGACCAAGGATGGGAACTGAACATCCAGGGGTATTCAATATTTAGGAAGGACAGGCAAAAAGGGAAAGGAGGTGGGGTAGCATTGTTAGTAAAGGAGGAAATCAATGCAATAGTGAGGAAGGATATTGGCTCGGAAAATCACGATGTGGAATCTGTATGGGTGGAGCTAAGAGACACCAAGGGGCAGAAAACATTGGTGGGGGTTGTCTATAGGCCCCCAAACAGTAATGGAGATGTCGGGGAGGGCAATAAACAGGAAATTAGAGACGCATGCAAGAAGGGTACAACTATAATCATGGGTGACTTTAATCTACATATAGATTGGTCAAACCAAATTAGCAATAATACTGTGGGGGAGGAATTCCTGGAGTGTGTACGTGATGGTTTTCTAGACCAATACGTTGAGGAACCAACGAGAGAACAGGCGATCCTAGACTGGGTATTGTGCAATGAGAAAGGATTAATTCACAATCTTGTTGTGCGGGGTCCCTTAGGGAAGAGCGACCATAACATGATAGAATTCCTCATTAAGATGGAGAGTGAAGTACTTGAATCCGAAACTAGGGTCCTGAATCTAAATAAAGGAAATTACGAACGTCTGAGGTGTGAGTTGGCTATGATAGATTGGGGAACTTTACTAAAAGGGATGACGGTGGATAGGCAATGGCTAATATTTAAAGAACGTGTGCAGGAATTACAACAATTATTCATTCCTGTCTGGCGCAAAAATAAAACAGGAAAGGTGGCTCAACCATGGCTTACAAAAGAAATTAAGGATAGTATTAGATCCAAAGAGGAGACATATAAAATTGCCAGAAAAAGCGGCAAGCCTGAGGATTGGGAGCAGTTCAGAATTCAGCAAAGGAGGACAAAGAGATTGATAAAGAGGGGGAAAATAGAGTATGAGAGTAAACTAGCAGGGAACATAAAAACTGACTGTAAAAGCTTCTATAAATATGTCAAGAGAAAAAGATTAGTGAAGACAAATGTAGGTTCCTTACAGTCAGAAATGGGGGAAATTATAATGGGGAACAAAGAAATGGCAGAACAATTAAACACATACTTTGGTTCTGTCTTCACAATGGAGGACACAAATAACCTGCCAGAAATGTTAGGGAACCAAGGGTCCAGTGAGAGGGAGCAACTGAAGGAAATCAGTATTAATAAATAAATAGCGCTAGGGAAATTAATGGGGCTAAAGGCTGACAAATCCCCAGGGCCTGATAATCTACATCCCAGAGTACTAAAGGAAGTGGCCCTGGAAATAGTGGATGCATTGGTGATCATCTTCCAAAATTCTATAGACTCTGGGACTGTTCCTGCAGATTGGAGGGTGGCAAATGTAACCCCACTACTTAAAAGACGAGGGAGAGAAAAAACAGGGAATTACAGACCGGTTAGCCTAACATCAGTAGTGGGGAAAATGCTAGAGTCTATTATAAAAGATGTGATAACAGAACACTTGGAAGGCATTAACGGGATTGGACCAAGTCAGCATGGGTTTATGAAAGGGAAATCATGCTTAACAAATCTACTGGAGTTTTTTGAGGATATAACTAGTAGAATAGATCAGGGAGAACCAGTGGATGTGATGTATTTGGATTTTCAGAAGGCTTTTGATAAGGTCCCACACAAGAGGTTAGTGTGCAAAATTAAAACACATGGGATTGGGGGGAATATACTGGCATGGATTGAGAATTGGTTGACAGGCAGGAAACAGAGAGTAGGAATAAACGGGTCTTTTTCCGGGTGGCAGGCAGTGACTAGTGGGGTACCGCAGGGATCAGTGCTTGGGCCCCAGCTATTCACAATATATATCAATGATTTGGATGAGGGAACTAAATGTAACATTTCCAAGTTTGCAGATGACACAAAGCTGGGGTGGAATGTGAGCTGTGAGGAGGATGCAAAGAGGCTCCAATGTGATTTAGACAAGTTGGGTGAGTGGGCAAGAACATGGCAGATGCAGTATAATGTGGATAAATGTGAGGTTATCCACTTTGGTTGTAAAAACACAAAGGCAGATTATTATCTGAATGGTGATAGATTGGGAAAAGGGGAGGTGCAACGAGACCTGGGTGTCCTTGTACACCAGTCGCTGAAAGCGAGCATTCAGGTGCAGCAAGCAGTTAGGAAGGCGAATGGTATGTTGGCCTTCATTGCAAGAGGATTTGAGTACAGGAGCAGGGATGTCTTTCTGCAGTTATACAGGGCCTTGGTGAGACCACATCTGGAGTATTGTGTGCAGTTTTGGTCTCCTTATCTGAGGAAGGATATCCTTGCCATGGAGGGAGTGCAATCAAGGTTTACCAGACTGATTCCTGGGATGGCAGGACTGATGTATGAGGAGAGATTGGGTCGACTAGGACGATATTCACTCGAGTTTAGAAGAATGAGAGGTGATTTCATCGAAACATATAAAATTCTAACAGGACTAGACAGACTAGATGCAGGGAGGATGTTCCCGACGGCTGGGGAGTCCAGAACCAGGGGTCAGAGTCTCAGGATACGGGGTATGCCATTTAGAACCGAGATGAGGAGAAATTTCTTCACTCAGAGGGTGGTAAACCTGTGGAATTCTCTACCACAGAAGGCAGTGGAGGCCAAGTCATTAGATGTATTCAAGAAGGAGATAGATATATTTCTTAATGCTAAAGGGATCAAGGGATATGGGGAAAAAGCAGGAAGAAGGTACTGAGTTAGACAATCAACCATGATCATTTTGAATGCCGGAGCAGTCCCGAAGGGCCGAATGGCCTACTCTTGCTCCTATTTTCTATGTTTCTATGTTTCACATCTTTCCTAAAGTGCAGTGTCCAGAATTGGACACAATACTCCAGCTGTAGCCGAACCAGTGTTTTATAAAGGTTCATCATGACTTCCTTGCTTTTGTACTCTATGCTTCTATGTATAAAGCCCAGGATCCTGTATGCTTTTTTAACCTCTTTCTCAACCTATCCTGTCACTTTCAATGATTTGTGCACATATACCCCCAGATCTCTCTGTTTTGGACACTCTTTAGAATTGTACCATTTAGTTTATATTGCTTCGCCTCATTCTTCCTGCCAAAATATATCACTTCACATTTTTCTGAGTTAAATTTCATCTGCCATGTATCTGCCCATTCCACCAGCCTGTGTCTCTCCTCTTGAAGTCTATCACTATCCTCCTCACTGTTCACTACACTTCCAAGTTTTGTGTCATCTGTAAATTTTGAAATTGTGCCCTGTACACCGAAGTCCAAGTCATTAATATATATCAAGAAAAGCAGTGGTCCCAGCACCGACCCCTGGGGAACACCACTGTACACCTCCCTCCAGTCCGAAAAACAACCATTCACCACTACTCTCTGTTTCCTGTCACTTAGCTAATTATGTATCCATGCTGCCACTGCCCCTTTTATCTAATGGGCTTCAATTTTGCTGACAAGCCTATTATGTGGCACTTTATCAAACACCTTTTGGAAGTCCAGATACACAACATCAACCACATTGCCCTCATCGACCCTCTCTGTTACCTCATCAAGAAACTTAATCAAGTTAGTTAAACTCGATTTGCCTTTAACAAATCCGTGCTGGCTTTCCTTTATTAATTCATATTTGTACAAGTGATTATTAACTTTATCCCGGATTATCGTTTCTAAAAGCTTCCCCACCACCGAGGTTAAACTGACTGGCCTTTCGTTGCCGGGTTTACCCTTACGCCCTTTTTCAAAAAAGGGTGTAAATTTTTTTTTTATTCATTCATTCATGGGATGTGGGCGTCGCTGGCGAGGCCGGCATTTATTGCCCATCCCTAATTGCCCTTGAGAAGGTGGTAGTGAGCCGCCTTCTTGAACCGCTGCAGTCCGTGTGCTGAAGGTTCTCCCACAGTGCTGTTAGGTAGGGAGTTCCAGGATTTTGACCCAGCGACGATGAAGGAACGGCGATATATTTCCAAGTCGGGATGGTGTGTGACTTGGAGGGGAACGTGCAGGTGGTGTAGTTCCCATGTGCCTGCTGCTCTTGTCCTTCTAGGTGGTAGAGGTCGCGGGTTTGGGAGGTGCTGTCGATGAAGCCTTGGCAAGTTGCTGCAGTGCATCCTGTGGATGGTGCACACTGCAGTCACTGTGCGCCGGTGGTGAAGGGAGTGAATGTAAATAATATAAGACCATCAGAGATAGGAGCAGGAGTAGGCCATTCGGCCCCTCGAGCCTGCTCCTCCATTTAATGAGATCGTGGCTGATCTGATTTTTACCTCAACTCCACTTCCCATCTTTTCCCCATATCCTTTGACTCCCTCGCTGATCAAAAATTTGTCTAACTCAACCTTGAACGTATTCAATGACTCAGCTCCACAGCTTTTTGGGGTAAAGAATTCCAAAGATATGGGTTGCCAATCAAGCGGGCTGCTTTGTCCTGGACGGTGTCGAGCTTCTTGAATGTTGTTGGAGCTGCACTCATCCAGGCAAGTGGAGAGTATTCCATCACACTCCTGACTTGTGCCTTGTAGATGGTGGAAAGGCTTTGGGGAGTCAGGAGGTGAGTCACTCGCCGCAGAATACCCAGCCTCTGACCTGCTCTTGTAGCCACAGTATTTATGTGGCTGGTCCAGTTAAGTTTCTAGTCAATGGTGACCCCCAGGATGTTGATGGTGGGGGATTCGGCGATGGTAATGCCGTTGAATGTCAAGGGGAGGTGGTTAGATTCTCTCTTGTTGGAGATGGTCATTGCCTGGCACTTGTGTGGCATGAATGTTACTTGTCACTTATCAGCCCAAGCCTGGATGTTGTCCAGGTCTTGCTGCATGCGGGCTCGGACTGCTTCATTATCTGAGGGGTTGCAAAGGAACTGAACACTGCAATCATCAGCGAACATCCCCATTTCTGACCTTATGATGGAGGGAAAATCATTGATAAAGCAGCTGAAGATGGTTGGGCCTAGGACACTGCCCCGAGGAACTCCTGCAGCGATATCCTGGGGCTGAGATGATTGGCCTCCAACAACCTCTACCATCTTCCCTTGTGCTAGGTATGACTCCAGCCACTGGAGAGTTTTCCCCCTGATTCCCATTGACTTCAATTTTACTAGGGCTCCTTGGTGCCACACTCGGTCAAATGCTGCCTTGATGTCAAGGGCAGTTACTCACACCTCACCTCTGGAATTCAGCTCTTTTGTCCATGTTTGGACTAAGGCATTTATTATTTATATGACTATAGAAGACTTTTGGATTCCCCTTTACGTTGGTTGCCAGTCTATTCTCATACTCTCTCTTTGCCCCCCTTATTTCCTTTTTCACTTCTCTGTACTTTCTATATTCTGCCTGGTTCTCACTTGTATTAACAACCTGACATCTGTCATTCGGCCCCTTTTCTCCTTCATCTTACTCTGTATCACCAGGGAGCTCTGGCTTTAGTTGCCCTACCTTTCTCCCTCGTGGACTGTACCCAAACCATCTCCTCTTTAAAGGCCGCCCATTGTTCAATTACAGTCTTACCTGCCAGTCTTTGATTCCAATTTACCCGGGCCAGATCCGATCTCAACCCACTAAAATTGGCCCTCCTCCAATTAAGTATCTTTACTCTAGATTGCTCCTTGTCCTTTTCCATAACTAATCTAAACCTTATGATACTATGATCACTGTTCCCTAAATGTTCCCCCACTGACACTTGCTCCACTTGACCCACCTCATTCCCCAGAACCAGATCCACCAATGCCTCCTTCCTCGTTGGGCCGGAAATGTACTGATCAAGGAAGTTCCCCTGAACACACTTCAGAAATTCCTCCCCCTCTTTGCCCCTTATATTATTACTATCCCAGTCTATATTGGGATAGTTGAAGTCCCCCATTATCACTGCTCTATGATTCTTGCACCTCTCTGAAATTTCCCTGCAAATTTGTTCCTCTATCTCCTTCCCACTAGTTGGTGGCCTATAGAATACACCCAGTAGTGTAATGGCACCTCCATCGTTTCTTAACTCTAACCAAATAGATTCTGTCCTTGACCCCTCCAGGACATCCTTTCTCTCCAGCACTGCAATATTCTCCTGAATCAATACTGCAACCCCCTCCCCCTCCTTTTTTTCCTTCCCTATCTTTCCTGTATCCCGGAATATTTAGTACCCAATCCTGCCCTTTTTTGAGCCTGGTCTCCGTTATCGCCACCACATCATAATCCCATGTGACTATTTGCGTCTGCAGCTCACCGACCTTATTCACCAGGCTTCGTGTGTTTACAACATGCACTGTAAACCTAGCTTAGACCTTCTCGTATTCTCTCTCAGTCTGACCCCACCTATTTCTTGCTCTAGTGCTATCTGTCTCTCCTGATCCTTTGTGCACCTTGTTTCTCCTTTCCATTGCTACATCCTGGTGCCCACCCCCCTGTCAATTAGTTTAAACCCCGCCTCCCCCACAGCACGAGTGAACCTCCCCGTGAGGACATTGGTCCCGGCCCTGTTGAGGTGCAACCTGTCCGGCCTGTACAGGTCCCACCTCCCCCAGAACCGGTCCCAATGCCCCAGGAATCTTAAGTCCTCCTTCTTACACCAAGGGCTTGATTTGCAAAGGGCGGCAGGATGGTAGCTTGTGTGGGGGGGGGGGTCAATGGGCGCGCGGGTAACCTGACTAATAAAATCTTACCATTTCCCACGCTATCGCTAGTTAATTGGTGGCCCTTAACGTGGCTTCCGGGTTTGCCGTCCGAAAGCTGCGCAGTGGGCTGACTGCCCACTCCCATGACAGGCTGTCGGCTGGAGTGTCTGTATTTAAAGGGCCATTGCTCCAAACACTTTTGCTGCAGCAAATACCAAAAAACACAATGGAGCAGCCCAAGGGCAAGGCGGCTCCAAGGTTATAGTCCAACTGTTTTATTTGAAAATCACAAGCTTTCGGAGGCTTTCTCCTTCGTCAGGTGAGTGTGGGATTCGGATTCCATGGAAGGTTACCGCATTTATAGTCAGAGAACAATACCTGGTGATTACAGATAATCTTTCCAACTGCCCGTTGTCAAGGCAATCAAAGTGTTCAGACAGAGAGATGTTACCTACAGGACCACCGAATACACAAACGGCCAGAACAAAAGACAGAGAGAGAGAGAGAAACATCCGAAAGGAAGAGAGACAGAGAATGACCCATTGTATTAAAAACAGATAACTTTTTTTCGCTGGTGGGGTTACTTGTAGCGTGACATGAACCCAAGATCCCGGTTGAGGCCGTCCTCATGGGTGCGGAACTTGGCTATCAATTTCTGCTCGACGATTTTGCGTTGTCGTGTGTCTCGAAGGCCGCCTTGGAGAACGCTTACCCGAAGATCGGTGGCTGAATGTCCTTGACTGCTGAAGTGTTTCCCGACTGGGAGGGAACCCTCCTGTCTGGCGATTGTTGCGCGGTGTCCGTTCATCCGTTGTCGCAGTGTCTGCATGGTCTCGCCAATGTACCATGCTCCGGGGCATCCTTTCCTGCAACGTATGAGGTAGACAACGTTGGCCAAGTCACAGGTGTATGAACCAT
This sequence comes from Heptranchias perlo, assembly GCF_035084215.1. Classification (NCBI taxonomy): domain Eukaryota; kingdom Metazoa; phylum Chordata; class Chondrichthyes; order Hexanchiformes; family Hexanchidae; genus Heptranchias; species Heptranchias perlo. The sequence continues at coordinate 399,151 of NW_027139273.1, forward strand.
GTACCTGGTGGGTGGTGTCCTCTCGTGTGATGGTGGTATCTGTGTCGATGATCTGGCATGTCTTGCAGAGGTTACCGCGGCAGGGTTGTGTGGTGTCGTGGACGCTGTTCTCCTGAAGGCTGGGTAATTTGCTGCGAACGATGGTCTGTTTGAGGTTGGGTGGCTGTTTGAAGGCGAGGAGAACATGGCATAGTTTCTCCGCTCTGGGGAAGTACTGGACGATGAAGGGTACTCTGTTGGTTGCGTCCCGTGTTAGTCTTCTGAGGAGGTCTATGCGATTTTTCGCTGTGGCCCGTCGGAACTATCAATCGACGAGTTGTGCGTCATATCCCGTTCTTACGAGGGCGTCTTTCAGCGTCTGTAGGTGTCCATCGCGTTCCTCCTCGTCTGAGCAGACCCTGTGTATTCGCAGGGCCTGTCCATAGGGGATGGCCTCTTTGACGTGGTTAGGGTGGAAGCTGGAGAAGTGGAGCATTGTGAGATTGTCCGTGGGCTTGCGGTAGAGTGAGGTGCTGAGGTGCCCGTCTTTGATGGAGATTCGTGTGTCCAAGAAAGAAACCGATTCTGAGGAGTAGTCCATGGTGAGCTTGATGGTGGGATGGAACTTGTTGATGTTATCGTGTAGTCTTTTCAGTGATTCTTCGCCATGGGTCCATAGAAAGAAAATGTCGTCGATGTATCTGGTGTATAGCGTTGGTTGGAGGTCCTGTGCAGTGAAGAAGTCGTGCTCGAACTTGTGCATGAAAATGTTGGCGTATTGGGGTGCGAATTTGTGTTGGGCTGTTCCGTGTGTTTGGGTAAAGAACTGGTTGTCGAAGGTGAAGACATTGTGATCCAGGATGAAGCGGATGAGTTGTAGGATGGCAATTGCAGCAAGTTGAGTTATAATTGCAGCAAGACCTCCTCACTCTTATACTCCAACCCCCTTGCAATAAAGGCTAACATAACATTTGCCTTCCTAACTGCTTGCTGTACCTGCATGTTAACTTTCTGTGATTCATGTACAAGGACACCCAAATGCCTCTAAATACCAACATTTCTTAGTCTCTCAACCTTTTAAAAAATATTCTGCTTTTCTATTCTTCCTACCAAAGTGAATAATCTCACATTTCCCCACATTATACTCCATCTGCCACTTTCTTGCCCACTCACTTAACCTGTCAATCCCTTTCCAGACTCTTTGTGTCCTCCTCACAGCTTACTTTCCCACCTAGCTTTGTATCATCAGCAAACTTGGATACATTACACTCGGTCCCTTCATCTAAGTCATTAATGTAGATTGTAAATAGCTGAGGCCCAAGCACTGATCCTTGTGGCACCCCACTAGTTACAGCCTGACAACCTGAGAATGACCCGTTTATCCCTACTCTCTGTTTTCTGTCCGTTTACCAATCCTCAATCCATGCTAATATATTACCCCAACCCCATGAGCTCTTGTGTAACAACCTCTTGTGTGGCACCTTATCGAATGCCTATTGAAAATCTAAATATACTACATCCACTGGTTCCCCTTTACCTGCCCTGCTAGTTACACCCTCAAAAAACTCTAATAGATTTGTCAAACACGATTTCCCTTTCGTAAATCCATGTTGACTCCGCCTAATCATATTCTGATTTTCTAAGTGCCCTGTTACTACAGCCTCAATAATAGATTCTAGCATTTTCCTGACGACTGATGTCAGGCTGACTGGCCTGTAATTCCCTGTTTTCTCTCACCCTCCTTTTTTGAATAGCAGGATTACATTCGCTACCTTCCAATCCACTGGGACCGTTGTAGAATCTAGAGAATTCTGGAAGATCACAACCAATGCATCCACTGTCTCTGCAGCCACCTCTTTTAGAACCCGAGGATGTAGGCCATCCGGTCCAGGGGATTTGTCGGCTTTTAGTCCCATTAATTTCTCCAGTTGTTTCTCTTTACTGATATTAATTGCTTTAAGTTCCTCACTCTCCCTAGACCCTTTGGTTCCCCATTATTTCCTGTATTTTTTTTTGTGTCTTCTACTGTGAAGACAGATACAAAATATTTGTTCAAAGTCTCTGCCATTTCCTTATTCCCCATTATAATTTCTCCTGTCTCAGCCTCTAAGGGACCCACATTTACTTTTGCTACGCTCTTCCTTTTTTACACACTTGTAGAAGCTCTTACAGTCCATTTCTATATTTCTTGCTAGTTTACTCGCAGATTCTATTTTCTCCCTCTTTATCAATTTGTTGGTCATCCTTTGCTGATTTCTAAAACCCTCCTAATCTTCAGGCTTACTACTCTTTTAGGCAACATTGTTAGCCTCGTCTTTTAATCTAATACTATCCTTAACTTCTCTAATATAATACTATAAATCTAAAACTCACTTTCACAGCCACATCTCTTTCCTCAGCTACTGTCTCCAGCTCCGACTGATTCCATGTGGTTTCCAACTTAAATTCCACCCTTCATGTTTTGGATCCACCCGTGATTACAGATATCTCCGTGATATTCAGCGTTCCTCGAACCACTGCTCTCGTCACTTCCCGCGATCCAAGCTCACGCCATGCGCTGCCACATGCACGCTCTGGACCGCGCTCTCCAGCAGCACCGACTCGCTCTATGTCCTGGTCCACAGTTCCACTTCATCGTTCGCCTCATCCCGCACTTCAACAAAAAACTTTACTTCTTCCTTTCAGGTGTCAGGGACCGCAAGCTTCAACAGCTCTTAGATCCCAACGCCCCTCCTGATCCTTCTTCCCCATCACTTTCCTCTGACTCCATCCTTCCCTCCTATCTCACCCCTTGTCATGTTTTCACCATCCCCTCTGACCTCGAACCATCAGTCCTCAGCAAAGGCCTTAGCTCCATCCCCTTACACCCCTACTTCAAAGAGTTTCAAGCTGGACACGATGTCGAGCTCTTCTTCCGTTGCCTTTGCCTCTGCGCCCACTTCTTTGGCCAGGAGTCTTCTCCCCACCCGTCTTCAGAATTCTCATTCCACCTGGCCTCCCTCTGGTCTCTTATCTTCTCTTGATCTTTTCATTGGGAACTGCCGGCGTGACATCAGCTGTCTCAATTTCTCTACTCCCCTCACCCACTCTAACCTCCCTCCCACTGAACTCACAGCACTCTGTTCTCTCAGATCCAACCCTGACTTTGTCATTAAACCTGCTGACAAGGGCAGCGCTGTTGTTGTGTGGCGAACAGACCTCTACATTGCAGAGCCTGAAGGCCAACTCTCCAACGCCTCTTCCGACCTCCCCCTGGACAATGACCCCACTGCCGAACATCAAGCGATAATTTCCCAGACCATCACTGACCTCATCTCCTCTGGAGATCTTCCCTCCACGGCCTCCAACCTCATCGTCCCCCAGCCCCGCACAGCCCGCTTCGACCTTTCAAAGTTCTCTAGATTCAGGAACTGTCCCTCTGGATTGGAAAATTGCACATGTTACTCCGCTTTTTAAGAAAGGAGAGAGAGGGAAACCAGGGAATTATAGACCAGTTAGCCGAACATCTGTTGTGGGGAAAATGCTGGAGTCTATAATTAAGGATAGGGTGACTGAACACCTCGAGAATTTTCAGTTAATCAGAGAGAGCCAGCATGGATTTGTGAAAGGTAGGTCGTGCCTGACAAACCTGATTGAATTTTTTGAAGAGGTGACAAAAGTAGTGGACAGGGGAATGTCAATGGATGTTATTTATATGGACTTCCAGAAGGTCTCACAGAAGAGACTGTCAGCTAAGATAGAAGCCCATGGAATCGAGGGAAAAGTACGGGCTTGGTTAGGAAGTTGGCTGAGCGAAAGGTGACAGAGAGTAGGGATAATGGGAAGGTACTCACATTGGCAGGATGTGACTAGTGGAGTCCCGCAGGGATCTGTCTTGGGGCCTCAATTATTCACAATATTTATTAACGACTTACATGAAGGCATAGAAAGTCTCATATCTAAGTTTGCCGATGACACAAAGATTGGTGGCACTGTAAGCAGTGTAGATGAAAACATAAAATTACAAAGGGATAGTGATAGAAAACATTGAAAAAACATAGAAAATAGGAGCAAGAGTAGGCCATTCGGCCCTTCGGGACTGCTCCGCCATTCAAAATGATCATGGCTGATCGTCTAACTCAGTACCCTGTTTCCGCTTTTTCCCCATATCCCTTGATTCTTTTAGCATTAAAAAATATGTCTATCTCCTTCTTGAATATATCTAATGACTTGGCCTCCACTGCCTTCTGTGGTAGAGAATTCCACAGGTTCACCACCCTCTGAGTGAAGAAATTTCTCCTCATCTCGGTTCTAATTGGCATACCCCGTATCCTGAGACTGTGACCCCTGGTTCTGGACTCCCCAGCCATCGGGAACATCCTCCCTGCATCTAGTCTGTCCAGTCCTGTTAGAATTTTATATGTTTCGATGAGATCACCTCTCATTCTTCTAAACTCGAGTGATTAGAGGCCTAGTCGACCCAATCTCTCCTCATACGTCAGTCCTGCCATCCCAGGAATCAGTCTGGTAAACCTTCGTTGCACTCCCTCCATGGCAAGGATATCCCTCCTCAGATAAGGAGACCAAAACTGCACACAATACTCTGGATGTGGTCTCACCAAGGCCCTGTATAACTGCAGTAAGACATCCCTGCTCCTGTACTCAAATCCTCTTGCAATGAAGGCCAACATACCATTCGCCTTCCTAACTGCTTGCTGCACCTGAATGCTCGCTTTCAGCGACTGGTGTACAAGGACACCCAGGTCTCGTTGCACCTCCCCTTTTCCCAATCTATCACCATTCAGATAATAATCTGCTTTTCTGTTTTTACAACCAAAGTGGATAACCTCACATTTATCCACATTATACTGCATCTGCCATGTTCTTGCCCACTCACCCAACTTGTGTAAATCACATTGGAGCCTCTTTGCATCCTCCTCACAGCTCACATTCCACCCCAGCTTTGTGTCATCTGCAAACTTGGAAATGTTACATTCAGTTCCCTCATCCAAATCATTGATATATATTGTGAATAGCTGGGGCCCAAGCACTGATCCCTGCGGTACCCCACTAGTCACTGCCTGCCACCCGGAAAAAGACCCGTTTATTCCTACTCTCTGTTTCCTGTCTGTCAACCAATTCTCAATCCATGCCAGTATATCCCCCCAATCCCATGTGCTTTAATTTTGCACACTAACCTCTTGTGTGGGACCTTATCAAAAGCCTTCTGAAAATCCAAATACATCACATCCACTGGTTCTCCCCAATCTATTCTACAAGTTACATCCTCAAAAAACTCCAGTAGATTTGTTAAGCATGATTTCCCTTTCATAAACCCATGCTGACTTGGTCAAATCCCGTTAATGCCTTCCAAGTGTTCTGTTATCACATCTTTTACGATAGCATTTTCCCCACTACTGATGTTAGGCTAACTGGTCTGGAATTCCCTGTTTTTTCTCTCCCTCCTTTTTTAAATAGTGGGGTTACATTTGACACCCTCCAATCTGCAGGAACTGTTCCATAATCTATAGAATTTTGGAAGATGATCACCAATGCATCCACTATTTCCAGGGCCACTTCCTTTAGTACTCTGGGATGTAGATTATCAGGCCCTGGGGATTTGTCAGCCTTTAGCCCCATTAATTTCCCTAGCGCTATTTATTTACTAATACTGGTTTCCTTCAGTTGCTCCCTCTCACTAGATCCTTGGTTCCCTAACATTTCTGGCAGGTTATTTGTGTCCTCCATTGTGAAGGCAGAACCAAAGTATGTGTTTAATTGTTCTGCCATTTCTTTGTTCCCCATTATAACTTCCCCCATTTCTGAATGTAAGGGACCTACATTTGTCTTCACTAATCTTTTTCTCTTGACATATTTATAGAAGCTTTTACAGTTAGTTTTTATGTTCTCTGTTAGTTTACTCTCATACTCTATTTTCCCCCTCTTTATCAATCACTTTGTCCTCCTTTGCTGAATTCTGAACTGCTCCCAATCCTCAGGCTTGCTGCTTTTTCTGGCAATTTTATATGTCTCCTCTTTGGATCTAATACTATCCCTAATTTCTTTTGTAAGCCACGGTTGAGCTACCTTTCCTGTTTTATTTTTGCACCAGACAGGAATGAATAATTGTTGTAATTCCTGCACATGTTCTTTAAATATTAGCCATTGCCTATCCACTGTCATCCCTTTCAGTAAAGTTCCCCAATCTATCATAGCCAACTCACACCTCATACTTTCGTAATTTCCTTTATTTAGATTCAGGACCCTAGTTTCGGATACAACTACTTCACTCTCCATCTTAATGAGGAATTCTATCATGTTATGGTCGCTCTTCCCTAAGGGACCCCGCACAACAAGATTGTTAATTAATCCTTTCCCAGTCTAGGATCGCCTGTTCTCTAGTTGGGTCCTCAATATATTGGTCTAGAAAACCATCACGTACACACTCCAGGAATTCCTCCTCCACAGTATTATTGCTAATTTGGTTTGACCAATCTATATGTAGATTAAAGTCACCCATGATTATAGTTGTACCCTTCTTGCATGCGTCTCTGATTTCCTGTTTAATGCCCTCCCCTACATCTCCATTACTGTTTGGGGGCCCATAGACAACCCCAACCAACATTTTCTGCCCCTTGGTGTTTCTTAGCTCCACCCATACAGATTCCACATCGTGATTTTCCGAGCCAATATCCTTCCTCACTATTGCATTGATTTCCTCCTTTACTAACAATGCAACCCCACCTCCTTTCCCCTTTTGCCTGTCCTTCCTAAATATTGAATATCCCTGGATGTTCAGTTCCCATCCTTGGTCACCCTGCAGCCATGTCTCCATAATTGCAACTATATCATACCCGTTAATATCTATCTGCACTGTTAATTCATCTAGTTTATTGCGAATAGATTAGGTGAATGGGCAAAACTGTGGCAAATGGAATTCAATGTAGACAAATGTGAGGTCATCCACTTTGGGTCAAAAAAGGATAGAACAGGATACTTTCTAAATGGTAAAAAGTTAAAAACAGTGGATGTCCAAAGGGACTTAGGGGTTCAGGTACATAGATCATTGAAGTGTCATGAACAGGTGCAGAAAATAATCAAGAAGGCTAATGGAATGCTGGCCTTTATATCTGGAGGACTAGAGTACAAGGGGGCAGAAGTTATGCTGCAGCTATACAAAACCCTGGTTAGACCGCACCTGGAGTACTGTGAGCAGTTCTGGGCACCGCACCTTCGGAAGGACATATTGGCCTTGGAGGGAGTGCAGCGTAGGTTTACTAGAATGATACCCGGACTTCAAGGGTTAAGTTACGAGGAGAGATTACACAAATTGGGGTTGTATTCTCTCGAGTTTAGAAGGTTATTAAGGGATGATCTGATCGAAGTTTATAAGATATTAAGGGGAACGGATAGGGTGGATAGAGAGAAACTATTTCCGCTGGTTGGGGATTCTAGGAGTAGGGGGCACAGTCTAAAAATTAGAGCCAGACCTTTCAGGAGTGGTAGAAGTTTGGAACTCTCTTCCACAAACAGTAATTGATACTAGCTCAATTGCTAATTTTAAATCTGAGATGGATCGCTTTTTGCCAATTAAGGGATATGGGCCAACCCCAATTTGTTAGGGCATCTGCAATGTGCTTACCTACTTCCTTTAAAACCCTGGGAAGGAAACCATCTGGTCCTGGGGATTTGTCACTCTTTAGTGCTATTATTTTCTTCATTACTGTTGTTTTACTTATGTTAATTTTATCGAGTTCCTGTCCCCAATTCAGTATTAGTTTTCTTGGGATTTCCGGCATGCTATGCTCTTTTTCTACTGTAAATACTGACGCAAAGTAATTATTCAACATGTCCGCCATTTCCCCATTGTCAATGACAATATCCCCACTTTCAGTTTTTAAGGGGCCAACACTGCTCCTGACCACCCTCTTTTTCCTAATATAACTTCAAAAGTTCTTCATATTGGTTTTGATATCCCTGGCAAGTTTCTTTTCATACTCTCTTTTTGTAGCTCTTACTATCTGTTTTGTGACCCTTTGTTGATCTTTGTATCTTTCCCATTCGCCAGGATCTGTGCCATTTTTTGCCTTTTTGTATGCCCTTTCCTTATGTCTTATACTGTCCCTTACCTCTTTAGTTGTTCATGGCTGTTTTTTTTGGCAAGTAGAGTTCTTGCCCCTCAGGGGTATAAACTGATTCTGTATCACGTTAAATGTTTCTTTAAACATTTCCCACTGATCATCAGTCGTTTTACCCATTAACAGATTTGCCCAGTTTATTGTGGACAGTCTCTGTCTCATCCCATTGAAGTTGGCCTTACCCAAGTCTAGAATCTTAGCAGCTGATTCACTTTTTTCCCTTTCAAACATTACATTGAACTCGATCATGTTATGATCGCTATTGGATAGATGTTCACGCACAGTTAAGCTGTTAACTAAATCTGGTTCATTACTCATTATTAAATCTAGTATGGCTTGCCCCTTGTTGCCTCTCGGACATACTGCTGTAGAAAACTATCCCGGACACACTCAAGAAATTCACTACCTTTCTGACAGTTGCTTTTCCCAATCTATGTGAAGGTTAAAGTCCACTATGCCTTTGTTACAAGCTTGTCTAATCTCTGCATTTATACAATCTAGCACTTCAGAGCTGCTGCCAGGGGTCCTATACACAACTCCCACTGTAGTCTTAGATCCTTTCCTATTTCTCAATTCAACCCATAAGGTCTCTGTTGGCTGCTTACCTCTCGTTAGATTCTCCTTTATCATTGAAGTGATTTTATCTCTAATCACTAAGGCTACTCCTCCCCCTCTTCCATTTTCCCTATCTCTCCTGTAGACCTCTGGCTCTGTATTTGCTTGAAAACTTTAACTCTTTAACATCTTCCAGTTCTGACGAAAGGTCTTCGACCTGAAACGTCAACTCTGTTTCTTTCTCCACAGATGCTGCCTCACTTGCTGAGTATTTCCAGCATTTTGTTTTTATTTCAGATTTCCAGCATCCGCAATATTTTGCTTTTGCCTTAACTTCTCTAGTTAGCTATGGTTGGATCATTTTTCCAACCATAGCTAACTATGGAGTTTTTATTCCTCATGGGAATCTATATTCATTGAGAATAATGAATTGTTGCTTTAAATTGTTGCTGTTGTATCTTTTAATCTAATTTCCCAATCTACCTTAGCCAACTCATCCCCCATACCTATGTATGTTTTGTTTAAATTTAAGTTTCGGACTTAACTACATCACTCTCAAACTCAATATGAAATTCTATCATATTATGATCACTCTTCCCCAGAGGATCCTTTATTATGAGATTACTAATTATCCCTGTCTCATTACACAACACTGGATCTAAAATACCCTGTTCCCTAGTTGGTTCCTCAACATATTGTTCTAAAAAAAACTGTCTCGAATGCTTTCCATGAATTCGTCCTCCAAACTACTTCTGCCAATTTGGTTTGTCCAGTCTATATCAAGATTAACGTCCCTCACGATTATTGCATTACCCTTGTTACATGCTCCTCTAATTTCCTGATTTACACTCTGTCCAACACTACAACTACTGTTACGGGGGCCTATAAACTGCTCCCACCAGTGTTTTCTGCCCCTTCTTATTTCTTAGCTCCACCCATACTAATTCCACATCCTGATTTTCTGAGCTAAGACCCTTTCTCACTACTGCCTTTATCTCATCCTTTATTATCAGGGCTACCCGCCCCCCCTTTCCATTTTGCCTATCTTTTCTAAAAGTCAAGTACCCTGGAATATTTAGTTCCCAACCTTGGTCACCCTGCAACCAAGTATCAGTAATGTTTACTAGATCAAACCCATTTATCTCTATTTGTGCCATTAATTCATCTATCTTGTTACGGATGCTTCGTGGATTCAGATATCGTGCCCTTAATTTTAACTTTTTACTGTTCTTTGATGTGACCTTAGTCACTAATGCCCTATTACCTTTATTAAACTCTCTGTCCCTTCCTGACATACTCTGCTTCTTTTTACCCAAATCGCTACTCTGCTCTACAGCCTTGACTTTTCTTTTTAGACCTATAAACGTACCCTTTCCTGAACCCTCCCCTCTTATTAGTTTAAAGCCCTATCTACCGCCCTAGTTATTTGATTCGTCAGGACACTGGTCCCAGCCCGATTTAAGTGGAGCCCATCCCAACGGAACAGCTCCCTCTTTCCCCAGAACTGATGCCAGTGCCCCATGAATTGAAAGCCCTGCTTCCCACACCACTCTTTCAGCCACACATTTAACCATCTAATCCTGTTTGTCCCTATGCCAATTTGCACGTGGCTCAGGTAGTAATCCAGAGATTATTACCTTTGAAATTCTGCTTTTTAATTTAGACCCGAACTCCTCAAACTCTCTCAGCAGAACCTCATTCCTAGTTCTACCCATGTCATTGGTTCCTACATGGACCACGACAACTGGATCCTCCCCCTCATGCTCCAAGTTCTTCTCCAGCCACAAGGAGATGTCCTTAACCCTGGCACCAGGCAGGCAACACAGCTTTCGGGACTCCCAGTCACGGCTGCAGAGAACAGTATCTATCCCACTAACTGTAGTATCCCCACATTCCTTTTTACTCTCCCCATTTGACTGGCCTCCTGTTCCACGGTACCGTGGTCAGTTTGCCCGTCCTCCCTGCAGTCTTTGTTCTAATCCACGCAGGTAGCAAGTACCTCGTACCTGTTGGACAAGGGCAAAGGCTGAGGCTCCTCCACCACTGTTCTGGGTCTCCTTACCTGCCTGACTCTCGGTCACATCTTCCTGACCACTAACCAAATCTAAACCACTACCTAACCTAAGGGGTGTGACTGCCTCCTGCCTCCAAGTGTCCAGGTAACTCTCCCCCTCCCTAATGCATCGCAATGTCTGCAGCTCGGGCTCTGAGCCGAAATTCCTCGAGTTGCAGACACTTGCAGATGTGGTTGCCTGGGATCACACTGCTCTCCTCAAACACCCACATGCTGCAGTTTAATGGTGCTCCAGAGGGCAAATTTTCCACTTTTCCAATTCTGGTACAGACTAGGAGTCCATCTCAGAACATTGTGCACCTCCAGCCTGTGATTACATAGAATTATATAGAATTTGCAGCACAGAAACAAACCATTTGGCCTAACTGGTCTATGCCGGTGTTTATGCTCCACACGAGCCTCCTCCCACCCTATCAACATATCTTTCTATTCCTTTCTCCCTCATGTGTTTATCCAGCTTCCCTTGAAATGCATCTATTCTATTCACCTCAACTACTCCTTGTGGGAGCGAGTTCCACATTCTAACCACTCTCTGGGTAAAGAAGTTTCTCCTGAATTCCCTATTGGATTTATTAGTGACCCGAGTTCTCATCTCCCCCACAAGTGGAAACATCTTCTCTACATCCACCCTATAAAACCCTATCATAATCTTAAAAAGACCTCTAATAGGTCGCCCCTCAGCCTTCTCTTTTCTAGAGAAAAGAGCCCCAGCCCGTTCAATCTTTCCTGATAGTTATAACCTCTCAGTTCTTCCTTGTAAATCTTTTTTGCACCGTCTCCAGTGCCTCTATATCCTTTTCAGAATATGGAGACCAGAAGTATGTTCAGTACTCCAAGTGTGGTCTAACCAACGTTCGATATAAGTTTAAGATAACTTCCTGCTTTTCGGCGCGGACACGATGGGCCGAATGGCCTCCTTCTGCACTGTAAATTTTCTATGATTCTATGATTCAATTCTATCCCTCTAGAAATGAACCCCACTCCCCTGCTCTTTCCCCATTCCCCTGTAAATTTTTTCTTTTCAAGTATTTATCTAATTCCCTTTGAAAGTTACTATTGAATCTGCTTCCACCGTCCTTTCAAGCAGCGCATTCCAGATCATAACAACTCGCTGCGTTAAAAAAAATCACCTCATCTTCCTGCCTGGTTCTTTTGTCAATTATCTTAAATTTGTGTCCTCTGGTTACCAACCCTCCTGCCAGTGGAAAGAGTTTCTCCCTATCTACCCCATCAAAATCCCTCATAATTTTGAACACCTCTATGAAATCTCCCCATAACCACCTCTGCTCTAAGGAGAACAACCCCTGTATCAAACACTGGCATAGACCAGTTGGGCCAAATAGCTTGCTTCTGTGCTGTAAATTCTATGTAATTCTATGTATGTAAGTGGGACTAATTTGTCAGCTCTTTCAAAGAGCTAGTACAGGCACATTGGGCCGAATGGCCTCCTTCTGTGCTGTATGATTCTGTGATTCTATAAGAGTAACTACATCACACTTGGACTTGAAAGCCTTTGGATCAGACTGCCATTTAATGTAGTGGGGACTGCGTTTGACTATTCCAGATTGCTGACTCATCAGGGATACAAGGATAAGGAGAGAGGGCAGGGAACAAGGAAAATGGTACCAGTGGGAGGGTGGAAAATCTAAATGGCAGGTGAGTTACACAATCTGACTGGCTTTCACCTGTTGATATCCATTAGTGTTTTATGAAGGATCTGTTGAAATAATTATTAAGGGCTAAAGTGCACTTTCTAGACCACTTCTTGGTCTCTGAGTACATTCACTGAACTATCTAATATGCAACATTCCCACAGGATTGGCTCTAACAATGCAATAGCAATAAGCTTAAAATGAATCAGTAGGATGCCTGACGTAAAAAGTGGACAATTAAAATGTTCAGTGTCTCCAGGCTGTAAAGTACCTGGAGGTCATGGGCTGGATATGGTAATAGAAAGGGAAGTATACTTTAGTCATTTTCAACCATTTCCTTCATTTTTTTTCCTACTGGCACTTAAGTTCTCTTGAATAGATGGAAATGATATACTTCACCCCAGGGTCCCACGGACCCACTATGGGCACTGATGGATTTCCCAATGGACAATATGAGCTGATCAGAGAGAGCAATGTGGATTGGTAACTGTAAACAATTTTACAACACCAAGTTATAGTCCAGCAATTTTATTTTAAATTCACAAGCTTTCGGAGGCTTCCTCCTTCCTTCCTCCTTACCTGAGGAAGGAGGAAGCCTCCGAAAGCTTGTGAATTTAAAATAAAATTGCTGGACTATAACTTGATGTTGTAAAATTGTTTACAATTGTCAACCCCAGTCCATCACCGGCATCTCCACATCATGGATTGGTAACGGGTGAGTCACGTCTAACAAACCTGGTTGATTTTTTTGAGGAGGTAACTAACATGGTAGATAAGGGAGTGTCTATGGATGTTATTTATATGGATTACCAGAAGGCATTTGATAAAGTTCCACATAAGAGACTGTTAACAAAAATGAGAGTGGATGGAATTGGAGGCAACCTATTGACGAATAAGGACTCGGTTAGGAGGTAGGAGACAGAGAGTAGGGATAATGGGCAGGTACTCGAATTGGCAGGATGTGACTAGGGGTGTCCCCCAGGGATCTGTACTGGGGCCTCAGCTTTTCACTATATTTATAAATAACTTGGATGAAGGAATAGAGAGCCTTATATCCAAATTTGCTGATGACACTAAGTTAGGTGGCACTGTAAATAATGTAGATGGGAGCAGAAAGTTGCAAATAACATTACAGATTAAATGAGTGGGCAAAACTGTGGCAGATGGAGTTCAATGTGGGGAAGTGTGAGATCATCCATTTTGGAGATCAGAGTATTTTCTAAATGGCGAGAAGCTCGTAACTGTATATGAGCAGAGAAATTTAGGGGTCCAAGTACAGAAATCACTAAATGGTAGTGGACAGTTACGAAAAATAATTAAAAAGGCTAATGGAATGTTGGCCTTTATCACAAGGGGGCTGGAATACAAAGGGGTGGGGGTTATGTTACAGCTGTACAGAGCTCTGGTTAGGCCCCATTTAGAGTACATCGTTCAGTTCTGGGCACCACACCTCAGGAAGGATATATTGGCCTTGGAGGGGGGGCAGCGCAAATTCACCAGAATGATACTGGGGCTAAAAAGGGTTAAATGATAAGAACATAAGAAATAGGAGCAGGAGTAGGCCATATGGCCCCTCGAGCCTGCTCCGCCATTCAATAAGATCATGGCTGATCTTCGACCTCAACTCAACTTTCCTGCCCGATCCCCATATCCCTTGATTTCCCAAGAGTGTAAAAATCAACCTTGAATATACTCAACGACTCAGCATCCACAGCCCTCTGGGGCAGAGAATTCCAAAGATTCACCACCCTCTGAGTGGAGAAATTCCTTCTCATCTCAATCTTGAATGGCCGACCCCTTATCCTGAGACAATGCCCCCTAGTTCCAGACTCTCCAGCCAGGGGAAACAACCTCTCAGCATCTACCCTGTCAAGCCCCCTCAGAGTCTTATATGTTTCAATGAGATCACCTCTCATTCTTCTAAACTCCAGAGCGAATAAACCCATTCTACTCAACCTCACCTCATAGGACAACCCTTTTATCCCAGGAATCAATCTAGTGAACCTCCATTGCACCGCCTCTAAGGCAAGTATATCCTTCCTTAGATAAGGAGACCAAAACTGTACATGGTACTCCAGGTGAGGTCTCACCAAAGCCCTGTACAATTGTAGTAAGACTACCTTACTCTTGTACTCCAACCCCCTTGCAATAAAGGCCAACATGCCATTTGCTTTCCTAAATTCCTGTTGTATCTTCATGCTAACTTTTTGTGTTCTTGTACCAGGACACACGTCTCTCAGAACACCAACATTTAATAATAGAGTCATAGAGTTATACAGCACGGATAGAGGCCCTTCGGCCCATCGTGTCCGCACCGGCCATCAGCCCTGTCCACTCTAATCCCATATTCCAGCATTTGGTCCGTAACCTTGTATGCTATGGCATTTCAAGTGCTCATCCAAATGCTTCTTGAATGTTGTGAGGGTTCCTGCCTCCACAACCCTTTCAGGCAGTGAGTTTCAGACTCCAACCACCCTCTGGGTGAAAAAGTTCTTTCTCAAATCCCCTCTAAACCTCCCGCCTTTTACCTTGAATCTATGTCCCCTTGTTATAGTACCCTCAACGAAGGGAAAAAGCTCCTTAGTATCCATCCTATCTGTGCCCCTCATAATTTTGTACACCTCAATCATGTCCCCCCTCAGCCTCCTCTGCTCCAAGGAAAACAAACCCAATCTTCCCAGTCTCTCTTCATAGCTGAAGCGCTCCAGCCCTGGTAACATCCTGGTGAATCTCCTCTGCACCCTCTCCAAAGCGATCACATCCTTCCTGTAGTGTGGCGACCAGAACTGCACACACTACTCCAGCTGTGGCCTAACCAGTGTTTTATACAGCTCCATCATAACCTCCTTGCTCTTATATTCTATGCCTCGGCTAATAAAGGCAAGTATCCCATATGCCTTCTTTACCACCTTATCTACCTGTTCCGCCACCTTCAGGGATCTGTGAACTTGCACACCAAGATCCCTCTGACCCTCTGTCTTGCCTAGGGTCCTCCCATTCATTGTGTATTCCCTTGCCTTGTTAGTCCCTCCAAAGTGCATCACCTCGCACTTTTCCGGGTTAAATTCCATTTGCCACTGTTCCGCCCATCTGACCAACCCATCTATATCGTCCTGCAGACTGAGGCTATCCTCCTCGCTATTTACCACCCTACCAATTTTTGTATCATCAGCGAACTTACTGATCATACCTTTTACATTCATATCCAAGTCATTAATGTAGACCACAAACAGCAAGGGACCCAGCACCGATCCCTGTGGTACCCCACTGGCCACAGGCTTCCAGTCACAAAAACAACCTTCGACCATCACCCTCTGCCTTCTGCCACTAAGCCAGTCTTGTATCCAAAGTGCCAAGGCACCCTGGATTCCATGGGCTCGTACCTTCTTGACCAGTCTCCTGTGGGGGACTTTATCGAAGGCCTTACTGAAATCCATGTATACCACATCCACTGCGTTACCCTCATCCACACGCCTCGTCACCCCCTCAAAAAATTCAATCAAACTAGTCAGACATGATCTTCCCTTGACAAAGCCATGTTGACTATCCCTGATTAATCCTTGCTTCTCCAAGTGGAGACTAATTTTGTCCTTCAGAATTTTTTCCAATAATTTTCCTACCACTGATGTTAGGCTCACTGGCCTGTAGTTCCCCGGTTTTTCCCTACTCCCCTTCTTGAATAATGGTATTACATTAGCGGTTCTCCAGTCCTCTGGCACATCCCCTGTGGCCAGAGAGGTTCTGAATATATGTGTCAGAGCCCCCGCAATCTCCTCCTTTGCCTCACACAGTAGCCTGGGATACATTTCGTCCGGGCCTGGGGATTTATCCATTTTTAGGCCTGCTAAAACCGCCAATACCTCCTCCCGCTCGATGTTAATATGTTCGAGTATATCACAGTCCCCCTGCCGTATTTCTATGTCTACATCGTCCTTCTCCATAATCTCACCATTTAAAAAATATTCTCTTTTCTTCCTACCAAAGTTAATATAACCTCACATTTCCCCACATTATACTCCATCTGCCACCTTCTTGACCACTCAGTTAATCTGTCTATATCCCTTTGCAGACTCTCTGTCCTCCTCACAGCTTACTTTCCCAGCTAGCTTTGTATTGTCAGCAAACTTGGATGCATTACACTCGGTCCCTTCATCCAAGTCATTAATATAGATTGTAAATAGCTGAGGCCCAAGCACCAATCCTTACGGCCAAGTTACAGCCTGCCAACCTGAAAGTGACCCGTTTATCCCTACTCTCTGTTTTCTGACTGTTAACCAATCCTCTATCCATCCTAATATGTTACCCCGAACTCCATGAGCCGTTAGGACAGGTTGCACAGACTCGGCTTGTATTCCTTTCAATATAGAAGATTAAGGGGTGACCTAATTGGGGTGTTTAAGATGATAAGGCCACCAAACAGTAGTGGTAATGTTGGGCACGGTATAAAGCAGAAAATTAGAAATGCATGTAGCAAGGGTAATACAGTAATCATGGGGGACTTTAATCTATATATAGACTGGGCAAATCAAATTAGCACTAATACTGTGGAGGACAAATTCCTGGAATGTATACGAGATGGTTTTCTAGATCAGTTTGTTGAGGAACCAACTAGGGAATATGCTATTTTAGATCTAGTATTGTGCAATCTTGTTGCAAAGGAGCCCTCAGGGAAGAGTGACCATAATATGATGGAACTCTTCATTAAGTTTGAAAGTGATGTAGTTCAATCCGAAACTAGGGTCTTAAATCTAAACAAAGGAAACTACGAAGGAATGAGGCGCAACTTGGCTGTGGTTGATTGAAGAACTACATCAAAAGGTATGACGGTATCATAGAATCGTAGAAATTTTACGGCACAGAAGGAGGCCATTCGGCCCATCGTGTCCACGCCAGCTGAGAAACGAGCCATCCAGCCTAATCCCACATTTGATGCACAGCCCTGTAGGTCACGGCTCTTCAGGTGCACACCCAGGGATTTTTTAAAATGAGTTGAGGGTTTCAGCCTCTAGCACCCTTTCAGGCAGTGAGTTCCAGACCCCCACCACCCACTGGGTGAACAATGTTTTCCTCATTTCTGCTCTAATCCTTCTACCAATCACTTTAAATCTATGCCCACTGGTTATTGACCCCTCCGATAAGAGAAATAGGTATTTCCTATCCACTCTATCTAGGCCCCTCATAATTTTATACACCTCAATTAAATCTCCCCTCAGCCTCCTCTGTTCCAAAGAAAACAACCCCAGCCTATCCAATCTTTCCTCATAGCTAAAATTCTCCAGTCCTGGCAACATCCTCGTAAATCTCCTCTGTACCCTCTCTAGTGCAATTACATCCTTCCTGTAATGTGGTGACCAGAACTGTACACAGTACTCAAGCTGTGGCCTAACTAGTGTTTTATACAGTTCCAGCATAACCTCCCTGCTTTTATATTCTATGTCTCGGCTAATAAAGGAAAGCATTCCATATACCTTCTTAACCACCTTATCTACCTGTCCTGCTACCTTCAGGGATCTGTGGACATGCACTCCAAGGTCCCTCTCTTCCTCTACACCTCTCAGTATCCTCCCATTTATTGTGTACTCCCTTGCCTTGTTTGCTCTCGCCAAATACATTACCTCACACTTCTCAGGATTGAACTCCATTTGCCACTTTTCTACCCATCTGACCAGTCCGTTGATATCTTCCTGCAGTCGACAGCTTTCCTCCTCACTATCAACTACACGGCCTATCTTTGTGTCATCTGCAAATTTCTTAATCATGCCCCCTACATTTAAGTCCAAATCGTTAATGTATACCAGAAAAAAGGAAAGGATTGAGTACCGAGCACTGCGGCACCCCACTGGAAACAGCCTTCCAGTCGCAAAAACACCCGTCGACCATTACCCTTTGCTTCCTGCCACTGAGCCAATTTTGGATCCAATTTGCCACATTCCCTTGGATCCCATGGGCTTTTACTTTTTTGACCAATCTGCCATGTTGGACCTTGTCAAAAGCCTTGCTAAAATCCATGTAGACTACGTCAATTGCGTTACCCTCATCGACCCTCCTTGTCACCTCCTCAAAAAATTCAATCAAGTTAGTCAGACACGGCCTCCGCTTAACAAATCCATGCTGACTGTCCTTGATTAGTCCGTGCCTTTCTAAGAGACAGTTTATCCTATCCCTCAGAATTGAGTCAATAATTTGCCCACCACCGAGGTTAGGCTGACTGGCCTGTAATTACTCAGTCTATCCTTTGCTCCCTTTTTAAACAATGGTACAACATTAGACAATGGCGAACATTTAAAGAATTAATACATAATTTGCAACACATATATATTCCTTTAAGGCACAAAAGCCCAACAGGAAAAGTGGTCAAACTGTGGCTAACAAGAGAAATTAAAGATAATATTAAATCAAAGGAAGAGGAATATAAAGTTGCCAGAAAAAGCAGTAAGCCTGAGGACTGGGAGCATTTTAAACTTCAGCAAAGGAGGGCCAAGAAATTGATAAAGAGGGAAAATAGAATATGAGAGTAAACTAGCGAGAAACATAAAAATGGACTGTAAAAGCTTCTATAGGTATGTAAAAAGGAAAAGACTGACGAAGGCAAATGTGGGTCCCTTACAGAGAGGGGAGAATTTATAATGGGGAATAAGGAAATGGCAGAGAAATTAACAAATACTTTGGCCCCGATATGACCAGGGAGGCAGAATGGCAGCGGGGGTGCGACTGGGTGCGTGGGTAACCTGCCCGGTGAAACCCGTCCGTTGCCCACGTGATCGCAGGTAAATTGGAGCCACTTAATGTAGCTTCTGGGTTTCCCATCAGAAGCCTGCGCAGCGGGCGGACTGCGCACCCGCATCACAGGCTGTCAGCTGGAGGAGCCCTATTTAAAGGGGAACTCCTCCAATGACTGATCCTGCAGCAAAGAATGACACAGGACCATGGAGCAGCCCAGGGAAAGGCTACTCCCAGATATAATGATGCCTCACTCCTGGTGCTACTGGATGGGGTGAGGAGGAGGAGGGATGTCTTGTACCCGGAGGACGGGAGGAAGTGGCCTGCCTCTGCCACCAAGAATGCGTAGCTCGAGGTGGCTGAGGAGGTCACCAGCAGCAGCAACATCTCCCGCACCTGGATCCAGTGCAGGAAGGGTTTCAATGACCTAACCAGGTCAGCAAAAGTGAGCACACTTACTCATTCTCCTGCACTCCGTCTTCCACATCACCGCCCCCACCCCACAACTCCTTCTGCACTGCCAACACTACTCCATCACATCACCCCTCACACCCACTCAAAGCTCATCCTCAACTTACCTGCACTTCCTCACCTCCCCAGTACTCATCCCACCACTACCACTCAACCCAATCCTCATACAATGTCATGGCTCTGTCTCATACTCACCCTCTGATGCATCTCTTTCACGGTCAGCCTCACCCAAACCAATGCATTCAGCGATTGGCCATGTCACCATCACTCACTCATGCCTCTCTACTTTCTCCCCTAATAGGAGGAGAGCCCAGAATGCACGGGAGAGGGCGAGGACCGGAGGGGAGGCCGCAACATCAGGTCGTCCTCACAGATGCGGAGCAGGAGGCTCTCGAATTGAGCCACACCCTCGAGTGCCTGTCTGTCGGGGACGCCGAGACTGCCACCCGACAAACGGCTGGTGACGGAACTTTAACATTCAGCACTCACAATAGAAAATGATGTTAACATGCCTTGCCATCTTCAGCACCTCAACATCTGTCATCATGCTTAATATTGCCTTCTGTTCTCTTACAGGGCCTTCAGCGACCGCCGTGACCACGGAGGGCAATTCTTCAGAGGACCTGCCGGCCTCTGAGGGGGCACCGTCACATCTGAGCGAGCCATCCACCAGCGCAGATACTCACACCTCGGTGGGTCCCCGTCCTCAGTTAGTTGGGGTCACACCTGGTGAGTCACCACACATGTGAGCACGAGCAGACACTGGTGGAAGGGGCAGCTGTGGAGAGTCCGTGTCGGTGGGAGCACTCCTCTCCAGGCTCTGCTCAGCTGGACACAGATGCTGAACCCTGGGGGCCATCCTTTAAAAGGAGAATGATCGAGGGGCAGCAGCACATTTGCGAGGTGCTGGAACAGGTGCCACGCGCAGTCTCCACAATCGCGCAGAGGATGGAGGAGTCCAACTCCTGCATGAGTGGAATGGTGGCACAGGTACAGGAGGGAACCTCTGAGATACTGTCACAGGGAATTGAGGGAATCTCTGAGATAGTGTCGCGGGTAAGTGTGGGAATGTCTGCGATGGAGGGAAGGCCAGCCTCCAGGGAGCTTCAAGCACGGCTCAACAATGAGTCCATTGAGGCCCTGACAAAGGCCCTTCAGACTCAGAGTGAGCAACATTCTGCCACCTTAAACAGGCAGGCAGATACACGGGCACTGGCCTTACAAGGCTTCACACATGTCCTCTAAACTGTCGTCCAGCAGAGTGGTAGGAGTGGTGTGGGCCTGGCCCCGGGGAGGGATGATGGCAAAAGGGGACATGGAATTGGGGACGCCACTCAAAGCCGCATCTCACCCGTTGCCCCCCTCACAACCAGTACCCACAATGCTGCCTCCTCTCCAGGCGGTCGAGTCTGACCTGCACAGGTGCAGGTGGAGGAGTCTTTGGAGGGGCCCTCACGGGCACCGAAACCCAGAGGGCGTCGGCCCAAAGCATCTAATCAGTCAGGGCATGAACAAGAGTAACCTGCCACTACCTCTGCTGCAGCCACAGGGGAAGCACTTCAGACAAAGTTTTGGCTGGAACACCTTTGTCTTTCCACTCAAAATTATTAATTTATACCCTAAACTCTGCTGTGCAAACACATTTACCTACTTTGCGGACCCCCTCAGACTCACACCGTCAGGTTGGGGGGTCACCATGGCTGCATTCACCACTACATCCAAGGACGACCAACATCATCAGCCTCACCAGGCACGGTGTCCACCTCCGCCACGTGGAGCTCCACAACACAGTGCTGCACCACAGGCACCTGCACAAAATAGTCGTGCAACTACACATACACCCACTGTAGGGTGATCCAATGGGTGGCATCAAGTGTGGGTGTTCATGGAGAACCCCATGAAAGGGACTTATTACACAAACCAGTCAAGAATGGCCAAGACGTTGCAGTAGTGGTGACAATATAATATTTAATATGCGTTGAACAAAAATGAAATATAAATAAAAAGCATGACAAACCATCAAAAACCCTTGTGCATCCCCTTTTTGCTCACAAAACCTTTGCCTTTCGCTTCCGACTACTCCTACAGAGTGCCCTGCTGCAATAAATGAGGTTTTCCCCCCCAACTGTCAAATAATCCTTTGCATCTCCCACTGGCTGCTGGATGAAACACGTCTGCTCCAACAGGGAGTGTTTCCCACAGCACGGGAAACACACTGAGGATCCTTCAAAATTGCACCCCTGCCAAAATCTCCACTCAATGAGGTCTGTCAAGTACCTCAACTATCTAAATAACTATCTAAAGCAGCATCCCGCTGGCTTTAATTGCTGGTGGGAGGAACTGCACGCACACCCGAACGAGTCACTGGGAAACCCCGGAAGTGAGTGGGATGGAGCCGGGCTCCGAACCCGCTCCGGGAATCCACCATTTTAGGAGCCCCCCACGCTCCCAATGCACCCGCTCGGCCATCCAAAAATCATCCCCTTTGTGTCTGTCTTCCCTCTATACCCATCTTACCCATGTAACTGTCCAAATGCTATTAAAAAGCATTTGGACAGTTACATGGGTAAGATGGGTATAGAGGGATATGGGCCAAGTGCAGGCAATTGGGACTAGCTTAGTGGTATAAACTGGGCGACATGGACATGTTGGGCCGAAGGGCCTGTTTCCATGTTGTAACTTCTATGATTCTATGATTCTAAGACACAAAAAACCTCCCAGAAATACTAGAGAACCAAGGGTCTGGCAAGAATGAGGAACTGAAAGAAATTAGTATTAGTAAAAAAAAATAGTACTAGAGAAATTAATGCAACTGAAAGTCGATAAATCCCCAGGACCTGATGATCTTCATCCTGGGGTTTTGAAAGAGGTGGCTATAGAGATAGTGGATGCATTAGTTGTCATCTTCCAAAATTCTATAGATTCTGGAACAGTTCCTGCAGATTGGAGGGTGGCAAATGTAACCCCACTATTTAAGAAAGGAGGGAGAGAGAAAACAGGGAACCACAGGTTAGCCTAACATCGGTAGTAGGGAAAATGCTAGAATCTATTATAAAGGATGTGATAACAGAACATTAGAAAATAATAATAGGATTTGGCAGAGTCAACATGGATTTATGAAAGGGAAATCATGTTTGACAAACCTATTGGAGTTCTTTGAGGATGTAACTAGTAGAATAGATAAGGGGGAACCAGTGATGTGATGTATTTGGATTTTCAGATAACAAAGTTAGAGCACATGGAATTGGGGATAATATACTGGCATGGATTGTGAATTGGTTAACAGACAGGAAACAGAGAGTAGGAATAAATGGGTCTTTTTCGGGGTGGCAGGTGGTGACTAGTGGGGTACCTCAGGGATCAGTGCTTGGGCCCCAGCTATTCACAATCTGTATCAATGATTTGATGAGGGAACCAAATGTAATATTTCCAAGTTTGCTGATGACACAAAACTAGATGGGAATGTGAGTTGTGAGGAGGATGCAAAGAGGCTTCAAGGGGATATAGACAGGCTAAGTGAGTGGGCAAGAACATGGCAGATGGAATATAATGTGGAAAAATGTGAAGTTATCCACTTTGGTAGGAAAAACAGAAATGCAGAGAAATGCAATTAAAGATTGGGAAATGTTGATGTTCAAAGGGACCTGGGTGTCCTTGTACATGAGTCACTGAAAGCTAACATGCAGGTGCAGCAAGCAATTTTTTAAATATTTGTTCATGGGATGTGGGCGTCGCTGGCGAGGCCGGCATTTATTGCCCATCCCTAATTGCCCTCGAGAAGGTGGTGGTGAGCCGCCTTCTTGAACCGCTGCAGTCCGTGTGGTGACGGTTCTCCCACAGTGCTGTTAGGAAGGGAGTTCCAGGATTTTGACCCAGCGACGATGAAGGAACGGCGATATATTTCCAAGTCGGGATGGTGTGTGACTTGGAGGGGAACGTGCAGGTGGTGTTGTTCCCATGTGCCTGCTGCCCTTGTCCTTCTCGGTGGTAGAGGTCGCGGGTTTGGGAGGTGCTGTCGAAGAAGCCTTGGCGAGTTGCTGCAGTGCATCGTGTGGATGGTGCACACTGCAGCCACAGTGCGCCGGTGGTGAAGGGAGTGAATGTTTAGGGTGGTGGATGGGGTGCCAATCAAGCGGGCTGCTTTATCTTGGATGGTGTCGAGCTTCTTGAGTGTTGTTGGAGCTGCACTCATCCAGGCAAGTGGGGAGTATTCCATCACACTCCTGACTTGTGCCTTGTAGATGGTGGAAAGGCTTTGGGGAGTCAGGAGGTGAGTCACTCACCGCAGAATACCCAGCCTCTGACCTGCTCTTGTAGCCACAGTATTTATATGACTGGTCCAGTTAAGTTTCTGGTCAATGGTGACCCCCAGGATGTTGATGGTGGGGGATTCGGTGATGGTAATGCCGTTGAATGTCAAGGGGAGGTGGTTAGACTCTCTCTTGTTGGAGATGGTCATTGCCTGGCACTTGTCTGGCGCATTAGGAAGGCAAATGGTGTGTTGGCCTTTACTTCAAGAGGATTTGAGTACAGGAGTAAAGATGTCTTACTGCAATTATATAGGGCCTTGGTGAGACTGCACCTGGAGTATTGTGTACAATTTTTGTTCTCCTTACCCAAGAAAGGATATACTTGCCATGGAGGGAGTGCAACGAAGGTTCACCAGACTGATTCCTGGGATGGCAGGATTGTCGTATGAGAAGAGATTGGGTCAACTAGGCCTGTATTCTCGAGAGTTTAGAAGAATGAGAGGTGATCTCATTGAAACGTACAAAATTCTTACAGGGCTCGACAGGGTAGATGCAGGGAGGATGTTTCCCCAGGCTGGGGAGTCTAGAACCAGGGGTCACAGTCTCAGAATAAGGGGTAGGCCATTTAGGACTGAGATGAGAAATTTCTTCACTCCGAGGATGGGGAATCTTTGGAATTCTTACCTCAGCCTGTGGAGGCTCAGTCATTGAGTACATTCAAAACAGACAGCGATAGATTTCCAGTTATTAAAGGCATCAAGGAATATGGGGATGGTGCAGGAAAATGGCGCTGAGGTAGAAGATCAGCCATGATCTTGATGAATGGCAGAGCAGGCTCGAGGGGCCGGATGGCCTACTCCTGCTCCTATTTCTTATGTTCTTATGATTAAGGGAGTTGATAGGGTAGATAGAGAGAAACTATTTGCTCTGGTGGGGCAGTCCAGAACAAGGGAGCTTAAACCTTAAAATTAGAGCTAGGCCGTTCAGCGATGATGTCAGGAAACACTTCACACAAAGGGCAGTGGAAATCTGGAACTCTCTCACCCAAGAAGTTGTTGAGGCTGGGGATCAATTGAAAATTTAAAAACTGAGATTGATTGATTTTTGTCAGGCAAGGGTATTATGAGTTATGGAACCAAGGCAGGTAAATGGAGTTAAGATACAGATCAGCCGTGATCTAATTGAATGACTCAAGGGGCTGTTTCTATGTTCTAATGGGGATGCCCCTCTATGACATGTTAGAGGAGAGCCTAAAGGCAGGTCAGGCTACACGAGAGAAGCAGGATGGGGATGCAAACAAAACTCAAAATTTCCTGATGACAGCAAGGAGGGGAGGGGGTAAAAACGTAGACTAAATGGTGTTAGCCTGTAGGGAAAGAGTTTGGGGGAGGCTGGTGGACAAATTGTTGAAACCGTGAGCAGTAATGGTTAATATATCAAATAGGATCTTGGGTCGTGCAGCATGTGAAATAGAAGACAAATCCAGGGTGTGATATTCAGCCTGTACAGGACACTGGTTCAACCCCATCGAGAGTACTGTGTACATTGTGGGCACCATATTCCAGGAAGGATATCATAGCACCAGGAAAGGGGCAGCAGAGGGCAGTCCATCTGACACCAGAGCAGTTCATGTTTCCAATATTTATTCTCCTTTCCTAGTCTCATCTTGTCAGCATTGAATTTCATCTGCCATTTATCTAGAATCATAGAAAGGTTACAGCACGGAAGGAGGCCATTCGGCCCATCGAGTCCGTGCCAGCTCAATGCAAGAGCATCCAGCAAGTCCCACTCCCCCGCCCTTTCCCCGTAGCCCTGCACATTTTTTCCTTTCAAGTATTTATCCAGTTCCCTTTTGAAGGCCATGATTGAATCTGCCTCCACCACCCCCTCGGGCAGTGCATTCCAGATCCTAACCACTCGCTACGTAAAAATGTTTTTCCTCATGTCGCCTTTGGTTCTTTTGCCACTCACCTTAAATCTGTGCCCTCTGGTTCTTGACCCTTCCACCAATGGGAACAGTTTCTCTCTATCTACTGTCTAGACCCTTCATGATTTTGAACACCTCGATCAAATCTCCTCTCAACCGTCTCTGTTCCAAGGAGAACAACCCCAGCTTCTCCAGTCTATCCACGTAACTCAAGTCCCTCATCCCTGGAATCATTCCAGTAAATCTCTTCTGCACCCTCTCTAAGGCCTTCACATCTTTCCTAAAGTGCAGTGCCCAGAACTGGACACAATACCCCAGCTGGGGCCGAACCAGTGTTTTATAAAGGTTCATCATGACTTCCTTGCGTTTGTACTCTATGCCTCTATTTATAAAGCCCAGGATCCCGTATGCTTTTTTAAACACTTTCTCAACCTGTCCTGCCACCTTCAATGATTTGTGTACATATACCCCCAGATCTCTCTGTTCCCGTACCCCTTTTAGAGTTATGCCCTTTAGTTTATATTGCCTCTCCTCATTCTTCCTACCGAAATGCATCACCTCACATTTTTCTGGGTTAAATTTCATCTGCCACGTGTCCGCCCATTCCACCAGCCTGTCTCTATCCTCTTGAAGTCTATCACTATCCTCCTTACTGTTCACTACCCTTCCAAGTTTTGTGTCACCTGCAAATTTCGAAATTGTGCCCTGTACATAAGAACGTAAGAAATAGGAGCAGGAGTAGGCCAATCGGCCCCTCGAGCCTGTTCCGCCATTCAATAAGATCATGGCTGATCTGATCCTAACCTCAAATCTAAATTCATATCCAATTTTCTGCCCGCTCCCCGTAACCCCTAATTCCCTTTACTTCTAGGAAACTGTCTATTTCTGTTTTAAATTTATTTCATGATGTAGCTTCCACAGCTTCCTGGGGCAGCAAATTCCACAGACCTACTACCCTCTGAGTGAAGAAGTTTCTCCTCATCTCAGTTTTGAAAGAGCAGCCCCTTATTCTAAGATTATGCCCCCTAGTTCTAGTTGCACCCATCCTTGGGAACATCCTTACCGCATCCACCCGATCAAGCCCCTTCACAATCTTATATGTTTCAATAAGATCGCCTCTCATTCTTCTGAACTCCAATGAGTAGAGTCCCAATCTACTCAACCTCTCCTCATATGTCCACCCCCTCATCCCCGAGATTAACCGAGTGAACCTTCTTTGTACTGCCTCGAGAGCAAGTATGTCTTTTCTTAAGTATGGACACCAAAACTGTATGCAGTATTCCAGGTGCGGTCTCACCAATACCTTATATAACTGCAGCAAAATCTCCCTGTTTTTATATTCTATCCCCCGAGCAATAAAAGCCAACATTCCGTTGGCCTTCTTGATCACCTGCTGCACCTGCATACTAACTTTTTGATTTTCTTG
Source organism: Heptranchias perlo (assembly GCF_035084215.1). NCBI lineage: Eukaryota > Metazoa > Chordata > Chondrichthyes > Hexanchiformes > Hexanchidae > Heptranchias > Heptranchias perlo. The sequence goes on from NW_027139273.1 coordinate 426,322, forward strand.
CACTCGGACCCCCAGATCCCTTTGTACTGCAGTACTTTCCAGTTTCTCGCCATTAAGATAATAACTTGCTCTCTGATTTTTCCTGCCAAAGTGCATAACCTCACATTTTCCAATATTGTATTGCATCTGCCAAATCTCCGCCCACTCACCCAGCCTGTCCATATCCCCTTGTCGGTTTCTAATGTCCTCCTCACTCTCTACTTTCCCTCCCATCTTTGTATCGTCTGCAAACTTTGATATGTTACACTCGGTCCCCTCCTCCAAATCGTTAATATAGATTGCAAAAAGTTGGGGACCCAGCACCAACCCCTGCGGAACACCACTGGCTACTGGTTGCCAGTCCAAGAATGAACCATTTATCCCAACTCTCTGCTTCCTGTTAGATAACCAATCCTCCACCCATGCCAGAATATTACCCCCAATCCAGTGATTCTTTATCTTGAGCAATAATCTTTTATGTGGCACCTTGTCGAATGCCTTCTGGAAGTCTAAATACACCACGTCCACTGGTTCCCCTTTATCCACCCTGTACGTTATGTCCTCAAAGAACTCAAGCAAATTTGTCAGACATGACTTCCCCTTCGTAAAGCCATGCTGACTTTGTCCTATTAAATTATGTTTATCCAAATGTTCCGCTACTGTCTCCTTAATAATAGATTCCAAAATTTTACCCACCACAGATGTTAGGCTAACTGGTCTATAATTTCCAGCCTTCTGCCTACTACCCTTTTTAAATAAGGGTGTTACATTCGCAGTTTTCCAATCTGCCGGGACCTTTGCCGAGTCCAGAGAATTTTGGAAAATTATTACCAAGGCATCCACAATCCCTACTGCCACTTCCCTCAAGACCCTCAGATGTAAGCCATCAGGTCCAGGGGATTTATCCGCCTTGAGTCCCATTAATTTACTGAGTACCAATTCCTTAGTGATTTTAATCGTATTTAGCTCCTCCCCCCCTGGAGCCCCCTGTTTGTCCAGTGTTGGGATATTCTTAGCGTCCTCTACCGTAAAGACAAACAAAATATTTGTTCAGCATTTTTGCCATCTCCATGTTTCCCACCATTAATTTCCCAGTCTCATCCTCTAAGGGACCTACGTTTGCCTTAGCCACCCTTTTTCTTTTTATATAACTATAGAAACTCTTGCTATCTGTTTTTATATTTTTTGCAAATTTATTTTCATAATCTATCACCCAAGTCCAAGTCATTAATATATATCAAGAAAAGCAGTGGTCCCAGCACCGACCCCTGGGGAACACCACTGTACACCTCCCTCCAGTCCGATAAACAACCGTTCACCACTACTCTCTTTTTCCTGTCCCTGAGCCAATTCCGTATCCATGTTGCTACTGTCCCTTTATTCCATGGACCGTAATGTTGATGATAAGCCGACCATGCGACCTTTTGAAAGTCCATATACACCACATCAACCGCGTTGCCCTCATCTACCCTCTCTGTTACCTCATCAAAAAACTCTATATCAGGTTAGTTAAACACGATTTGCCTTTCCCAATCAATCCACACTCGTCCAAGCGACTGTTAATTCTGTCCCGGATTATCGTTTCTAAAAGTTTCCCCACCATCGAGGTTAAACTGACTGGCCTGTAGTTGCTGGGTTTATCCTTACACCCTTTTTTGAACAAGGGTGTAACATTTGCAATTCTCCAGTCCTCTGGCACCACCCCTGTATCTAAGGATGTTTGGAAGATTATGGCCAGTACCTCTGCAATTTCCACCCTTACTTCCCTCAGCAACCTAGGATGCATCCCATCCGGACCGGGTGACTTATCTACTTTAAGTACAGCCAGCCTTTCTTGTACCTATTCTTTATCAATTTTTAACCCATCCAGTATCTCAACTACATCTTCCTTTACTGAGACTCAGCCCAACTTAAAAGAAACATAGAAAATTGGAGCAAGAGTAGGCCATTCGGCCCTTCGGGACTGCTCCGCCATTCAAAATGATCATGGCTGATTGTCTAACTCAGTACCCTGTTCCCGCTTTTTCCCCATATCCCTTGATCCCTTTAGCATTAAAAAATATATCTATCTCCTTCTTGAATACATCTAATGACTTGGCCTCCACTGCCTTCTGTGGTAGAGAATTCCACAGGTTCACCACCCTCTGAGTGAAGAAATTTCTCCTCATCTTGGTTCTAAATGGCACACCCCGTATCCTGAGACTGTGACCCCTGGTTCTGGACTCCCCAGCCATCGGGAACATCCTCCCTGCATCTAGTCTGTCTAGTCCTGTTAGAATTTGATATGTTTTGATGAGATCACCTCTCATTCTTCTAAACTCGAGTGAATATAGTCCTAGTCGACCCAATCTCTCCTCATACGTCAGACCTGCCATCCCAGGAATCAGTCTGGTAAACCTTCGTTGCACTCCCTCCATGGCAAGGATATCCCTCCTCAGATAAGGAGACCAAAACTGCACACAATACTCCAGATGTGGTCTCACCAAGGCCCTGTATAACTGCAGTAAGACATCCCTGCTCCTGTACTCAAATCCTCTTGCAATGAAGGCCAACATACCATTTGCCTTCCTAACTGCTTGCTGCACCTGAATGCTCGCTTTCAGCGTCTGGTGTACAAGGACACCCAGGTCTCGTTGCACCTCCCCTTTTCCAAATCTATCACCATTCAGATAATAATCTGCCTTTCTGTTTTTACAACCAAAGTGGATAACCTCACATTTATCCACGTTATACTGCATCTGCCATGTTCTTGCCCACTCACCCAACTTGTCTAAATCACATTGGAGCCTCTTTGCATCCTCCTCACAGCTCACATTCCACCCCAGCTTTGTGTCATCTGCAAACTTGGAAATGCTACATTCAGTTCCCTCATCAAATCATTGATATATATTGTGAACGGCTGGGGCCCAAGCACTGATCCCTGCGGTACCCCACTAGTCACTGCCTGCCACCCGGAAAAAGACCCGTTTATTCCTACTCTCTGTTTCCTGTCTGTCAACCAATTCTCAATCCATGCCAGTATATTCCCCCAATCCCATGTGCTTTAATTTTGCACACTAACCTCTTGTGTGGGACCTTATCAAAAGCCTTCTGAAAATCCAAATACATCACATCCACTGGTTCTCCCCGATCTATTCTACTAGTTACATCCTCAAAAAACTCCAGTAGATTTGTGAAGCATAATTTCCCTTTCATAAACCCATGCTGACTTGGTCCAATCCCGTTAATGCCTTCCAAGTGTTCTGTTATCACATCTTTTAAAATAGACTCTAGCATTTTCCCCACTACTGATGTTAGGCTAACTGGTCTGTAATTCCCTGTTTTTTCTCTCCCTCCTTTTTTAAATTGTGGGGTTACATTTGCCACCCTCCAATCTGCAGGAACAGTCCCAGAGTCTATAGAATTTTGGAAGATGATCACCAATTCATCCACTATTTCCAGGGCCACTTCCTTTTGTACTTCCCAATCGATCTCAATCTCTCTGCTCCTGGTGCAACCAGGAAGCTGAACTTGTTTAAATTGGAAACAATTTTACAACACCAAGTTATAGTCCAGCAATTTTGTTTTAAATTCACAAGCTTTCGGAGGCTTCCTCCTTCCTCAGGTGAACGATGTGGAAATGAAATCCTCGAAATGAAGTCGCATTTATAATTCACAGAACAATGCTTGGTGAGTACAGACAGTTTTTTCAACTGCCCGTTGCCAAGGCAATCAGTGTGCAGACAGACAGGTGTTACCTGCCAGGTCTCAGAATACAGCTCCTGAACATTTACCTGAGGAAGGAGGAAGCCTCCGAAAGCTTGTGAAGTTAAAATAAAATTGCTGGACTATAACTTGGTGTTGTAAAATTGTTTACAATTGTTCAGAATATACAAATCACCAAAAAAAAACAACAAACAAAAAAAAAACAGAGATAGAGAGGTAGAAACATAGAAAAGACAGCAACTGACCCGTTATATTAAAAACAGATAACATTTGTTCACTGGTGGGGTAACGTGTAGCGTGACATGAACCCAAGATCCCGGTTGAGGCCGTCCTCATGGGTGCGGAACTTGGCTATCAATTTCTGCTCGACGATTTTGCGTTGTCGTGTCTCTCGAAGGCCGCCTTGGAGTACGCTTACCCGAAGATCGGTGGCTGAATGTCCTTGACTGCTGAAGTGTTCCCCGACTGGGAGGGAACCCTCCTGTTTGGCGATTGTTGCGCGGTGTCCGTTCATCCGTTGTCGCAGCGTCTGCATGGTCTCGCCAATGTACCATGCTCTGGGGCATCCTTTCCTGCAACGTATGAGGTAAACAACGTTGGCCGAGTCACAGGAGTATGAACCATGCACCTGGTGGGTGGTGTCCTCTCGTGTGATGGTGGTATCTGTGTCGATGATCTGGCATGTCTTGCAGAGGTTACCGCGGCAGGGTTGTGTGGTGTTGTGGACGCTGTTCTCTTGAAAGCTAGGTAATTTGCTGCGAACGATGGTCTGTTTGAGGTTGGGTGGCTGTTTAAAGGCGAGTAGTGGAGGTGTGGGGATGGCCATAGCGAGGTGTTCGTCGTCATTGATGACATGTTGAAGGCTGCGGAGAACATGGCGTAGTTTCTCCGCTCCGGGGAAGTACTGGACGACAAAGGGTACTCTGTTGGTTGCGTCCCGTGTTAGTCTCCTGAGGAGGTCTGTGCGATTTTTTGCTGTGGCCCGTCGGAACTGTCGATCGATGAGTCGAGCGTCATATCCTGTTCTTACCAGGGCGTCTTTCAGCGTCTGTAGGTGTCCATCGCGTTCCTCCTCGTCTGAGCAGACCCTGTGTATTCGCAGGGCCTGTCCATAGGGGATGGCCTCTTTGACGTGGTTAGGGTGGAAGCTGGAAAAGTGGAGCATCGTGAGGTTGTCCGTGGGCTTGCGGTAGAGTGAGGTGCTGAGGTGCCCGTCTTTGATGGAGATTCGTGTGTCCAAGAAAGAAACTGATTCTGAGGAGTAGTCCATGGTGAGCTTGATGGTGGGATGGAACTTGTTGATGTTATCGTGTAGTCTCTTCAGTGATTCTTCGCCGTGGGTCCATAGAAAGAAAATGTCGTCGATGTATCTGGTATATAGCGTTGGTTGGAGGTCCTGTGCAGTGAAGAAGTCGTGCTCGAACTTGTGCATGAAAATGTTGGCGTATTGGGGTGCGAATTTGGTCCCCATGGCTGTTCCGTGTGTTTGGGTAAAGAACTGGTTATTGAAGGTGAAGACATTGTGATCCAGGATGAAGCGGATGAGTTGTAGGATGGCGTCTGGAGATTGGCTGTTGTTGGTGTTGAGTACTGAGGCTGTTGCAGCGATGCCGTCATCGTGGGGGATACTGGTGTATAGTGCCGAGATGTTCATCGTGGTGAGAAGTGTTCCTGGTTCAACTGGTCCGTGGGTGCTGAGTTTTTGTAGGAAGTCTGTAGTGTCGCGACAGAAGCTGGGGGTTCCCTGTACGATGGGTTTCAGGATGCCCTCGACGTATCCAGAGAGGTTCTCACACAGGGTTCCGTTGCCTGATACGATAGGACGTCCGGGTGTGTTGGCTTTGTGTATCTTTAGGAGGCAGTAGAAGTCTCCCACGCGGGGAGTACGTGGGATGAGAGTGCGTAGGATGCTTTGAAGGTCTGGATCGAAGGTCTTGATCAGTTTGTTGAGCTGGTGGGTGTGTTCTTTGGTCGGGTCTGCGGGTAACCGTCTGTAGTGTTCCTGGTTGTCCAGTTGTCGGTATGCTTCTTTGCAATAGTCGGTATGCTTCTTTGCAATGTTTAAATTGGAGAAGAAGGGAGTGGATAGATCAGGTAGAACTACTGCACGGAAGGTGGGGAACATTTTGCAATGGCCTGCCCAGGAAGGCGATAGAGACTGACAACATCAGTCATCATAAGAGGGAGTTGGACAGGCAACTGGTGAGATATTGAAGAGGGATGGTGGTGAGCTGTTACTCAATCCTGGGGACACCAGATGAACAGTGATGGTATTTTCTGTCCTATACATCCTATGTTCCCATTTATTTAATGTGTATGTCTCTGCCATTCCTTCATCATCCACTGGGAAATAGTCCTCGATGCATTCTAGAAAGTGTTCTCCACTTTAACTATATTCATTACTTTAGCCCAGTCTATCTGGCCAGAGCTGCAAAGTTTCTAGACCACTTCCTATTTCAACCCTCGTTTCTCCGAAGGTTACTCAATGCTCTCTCTCTGGACCTGGTGTTTTGTGAACTCCTTGGCCTGATTTTCAGGTGCGAAAATTGACAGAATAGCCCAATATCACTGCCCTGTTGTTCTCTACACCCCTCTGAACTGTCTGAAGATCTCCCCCTCTAGATCATCTCCACTGATTGGTGGCCTGCAATGCTCACTGAGAATTGTACCAGTTCCCTTCCTATTCTTTCATTCTATCCGTCTGGATTATGTCTGACCACAGCCCAAGGACATCCTGTGTTCCACACGGATAGAATCCTTCAGTAACCCTGCCACCCATACCCTTCCCCCCCTCCCTATCTCTCCTGAAAATGTTATAACCAGGAATAGTGAGTTCCCAGGCCTGTCTAAACTTAAACCCTGTCCCTCCACAGTTATTAATAATGAATTATTAATATTAATGCCTCTCTTTCTCCAATCGGTTTTGAATGCTGTGTAAATTCACAAAACCACTCAATCTGGACTCCAGGTTTTTGAACTGTTGACTATTATCATTTTTCCTGATTTTCCCCAATTAGTTTATTTTTACTATCCCTTGCCTCTTGTTGGTTTCATCTCTCTCTACCCCAGAGCTTGTTCTTTCCCTTTCTCCTCTGATAGTATTATCTCAGGATTTATTTTAGCTAAACTTTCTATTTCCATCCAATAGCTAATCCTTTCCCAGGCAACATACCATTCGGGACTCGCAGTTACGATGCAATAATAGCTGTCTGTACTCCTGTCTATAGTATCCCCCATGACCAGCACTCTCCCATTCTTTAATCTACCTGCCCCTCACCCCCATGGACAGTTCCTTGGTCCACAGTGACGCAATGTTGCTCAGGAACACCCCCCCTTCCCAGCAGTCTTTAAGTGTCAACTGTACATAGTTTTGGGGGGGGGGGGGGAAAGAGAGGGGGGGGGAAAGAGAGGTGGGGAGGGAAAGAGGGGAGGGGGAGAAAGAGAGGGGGGGGAAAGAGAGGGGGGGAGGGAAAGAGGGGAGGGGGGGGGAAAGAGAGGTGGGGAGGTTCTCTGCAACCAAGTCTCCCATCTCTCTCTGCTGCCCTTGCATATAATCACTTCTCTCTTTCTGCACTATCTCTGTGTCTTGAATTGTCTAGCACTGCCTCTTGGGTGCTCTCATTCTGCCGAGTTTGATCCAGGAACCCTCACCCTCTCTGTTGCTGCTGCGGAGTTTGACCAACTGCTGCTCAAGTACAGAGATCCTCAGCTCCAGAGGCTCAATTTTCCAACATTTAGTGCAAATGCAAACAGAGGATTCACGATGGCCACACCCCACACACACACACACACACACCCACACACACACCCCACACACACACCCCACACACACACACACACACACCCACACACACACCCCACACACACACCCCACACACACACACCCCACACACACACACACACACACCCACACACACACCCCACACACACACCCCACACACACACACACACACACCCACCACACACACCCCACACACACACCCCACACACACACACACACACACCCACACACACACCCCACACACACACCCCAAACACACACCCCACACACACACACACACACACACCCACACACACACCCCACACACACACCCCAAACACACACACACACACACACCCACACACACACCCCACACACACACCCCACACACACACCCCAAACACACACACACACACACACCCACACACACACCCCACACACACACCCCACACACACACCCCAAACACACACACACACACACACCCACACACACACCCACACACACACCCCACACACACACCCCACACACACACCCCAAACACACACCCCACACACACACCCCAAACACACACCCCAAACACACACCCCACACACACACCCCAAACACACACCCCACACACACACCCCAAACACACACACCCCAAACACACACACCACACACACACCCCACACACACACACACCCCACACACACACCCCAAACACACACCCCACACACACACCCCAAACACACACACCCCAAACACACACCCCACACACACACCCCAAACACACACACCCCACACACACACACCCCAAACACACACACCACACACACACCCCACACACACACACACCCCACACACACACCCCACACACACACACACCCCACACACACACCCACACACACACCCACACACACACCCCACACACACACCCCACACACACACCCACACACACACCCCAAACACACACCCCACACACACACCCACACACACACACCCCACACACACACCCACACACACACCCCACACACACACCCCAAACACACACCCCACACACACACCCACACACACACACCCCAAACACACACACCCCAAACACACACCCCACACACACACCCCAAACACACACACCCCACACACACACACCCCAAACACACACACCACACACACACCCCACACACACACACACCCCACACACACACCCCACACACACACACACCCCACACACACACACACCCCACACACACACACCCCAAACACACACACCACACACACACCCCACACACACACACAC